>NW_015652998.1:2495062-2505325 GCF_001515625.1 Sinocyclocheilus rhinocerous | reverse complement strand
AGGAGTGCTCCAAGTTATTTGAGATGTCAGAAGTGTCTGGGTTTGGCTGAATGCATGGACTTAATGAACCGCAAATGATGGGTGTTCACATTTACCTTGATGAGCGCAGTGCCCTGATTGGCAAGTAAGCTTATCCAAAAGGTTAATCACTCTCCAAACGCTAAAGATGAGTAGGTGTTTCATACTACATTCTGTATATTTAAACAGACTTGATTTACTTTTGTGTTATGAAATAGCTAGGAAATGAGTCTGGGCTAATTATGCTATGCATGATTAAAATATTGACGTTAAAATTAAATATGTCACAAAGGTTAATTTCTGATGTGTATTTAAATATTGAAATAAGTTGGTTCAATTAAATGACATTCTTTTATGGAATATACGAGGTCCATATTCAAAACTTTAAAGTCTTTGGCCAAAACCTGTGAATCCTGCAATGATTTTGCCAGTCTCTTATGCTCCCAAAGTAAAATAAATGTTTTCTGTTTGAATATAGTATTTTAAGATGTAATTTATTCTTGTGCTGTCAAAGCTGAGTTTTCAGTGTCATTACTCCAGTTTTAAGTGTCACGTGATCCTTCAGAAATCATTCTAATACACTGATTTGGTGATCAAGAAACATTTCTTATTATTATCAATGTTATCACAATTGTGATGCTTAATATTTTTATGAAAACTGTGATACACTACCATTCAAAAGTTTTATTAAGCAATGATGCATTAAATTGATCAAAAGTGACAGTGAAGATTATATTATTTATATTATTTGAAATAAATGCTTTTCTTTTGAGCTTTCTTTTCCCCAAAAAATCCTGAAGAACAGTTTCTACAGTTTCTACAAAAATATTTAGCAATTTTCAACTGCTGAACTAGATGGATCATTCTGGCAATATCATTGCAGCTAAAAAAGTGCAAAGCAGTTGAACTGAATCCATAGAAGAAGAAAAAATACTTGGGATGCATCTAACAAAAATGTTCTAGTCGTCCCAAAAGCGGCAGCTGGTTTGTTTTTGGCATACAGTGCACATCCAGAGAGGAAATATTCATTTATCTTTTATTATTTTCTTTCCCCCCCTTAATTACTTTCTATTTTATTATTAGAATCCTTTTATACCGCAACAAAAACTAATATGCTGAAAAAAACATTCAGTTTTGAAGTGAAATGTTAATATGCATGCAGTAAACAACAACAATTCAAATTAAAATGCCATGAAGCCAAGTATATTTGGAAATTTAACAGCAATATCAAGCATTAAAGCAAACATTCAGAAATAGGGGGGAAAATACAAAAGTAACTTTATTTGTTAGTTTGACTGAGTAGGTACCTTATCTATCTATCTATCTATCTATCTATCTGTCTGTCTGTCTGTCTGTCTGTCTCTCATCTATCTATCTGTCTGTCTGTCTGTCTGTCTGTCATCTATCTATCTATCTATCTATCTGTCTGTCTGTCTGTCTGTCTGTGTCTGTCTGTCTGTCTGTCTGTCTATTTAAAAAAGAAAGTTTAACATGAATGTTAACAAAAGAAGCAGACCTTAAAGGATCAAATATTTTGATTTTATGATTACACAAACCTGTGGTTGGATAAAATTGTTCATTTGAAGTACGTAGTAGTCTACCTCTACTAGCACAAAGACAATGGAAAATGAGCTAATTCTTTCATTATTATTCTGTGCTGTACGCTTGCTGCAGTAATGCTCATTCACACATTACTGCAGCATCACTTCATAACTTATATCTCTGGAGCATTGTGTAGTTTTCCTCATCTTTTGGCCACTTTCATGTGTCTGTATAGACTGCTGATTTTGATTCCCAGAACTGTGAGGAATCTCAGGTCCAGAAGGACTGAGCCTGTACACACATGATCCAGCGGACATGATTCCAATATCCCTCTGTCTGTGGGCATCTGGGAACACAGAGCAAATAACTGCACTGCTCCTAACTCACTTCCCTTTAGCCTCCATACACAGAGCTTATCTAATCACAGCATCTCACAGGAGCTCTCAGTGAAATCCAATCCCAACGCTTTATTGGAGATTGTTGTTTGCCTTGTTGAAAAGAAGAAACGTGTAAAACCCATTTTGAAGCTGCATGAAAAGAGCGAGAATAAATCATTTTGCTCAACTGTTCATTGGGGAGGTGATGTAGCCAAACATGGTTTTGTTTTGTTTTTTGGGGGTTTTTTTCATTTATTTTTGTTATTATGTGTTTGCTTTATATCCCACAGGGTTTCGAGTTGTGATATTACCATAAGAAAACTGAGAAGCCGCCGCGTGGGGCAGAGAGGAGCGAGTATGAGAAGCATTCACAGACACAGGCTGTGTGTGCGCTCTTCTGAATTGGGAATAGTCAACATGCATTATAAACTTATTTCAAATTAATCTGTTGGGGAGATAAAATGTGTAAAATAACGTTCACGTACTAACAAAAACATCTAAGAATGTATCTTTTATTCCCCAGTACTGAAAACAGAACCGATAAGGGAGCTCTTGATATGGGCTGTGACGCAGCTCTTGCAAATTACCTGTTTTGTTCGTTGTCTGTCATTTCGAAGCTTAAGTTGCATATGTTTTTCTTTAGTTTTAATTTGCCTAACTATCGATCTAACCCAGTAGACGCCATAATCCCACTCTGTCTCTCTCCCATCCCACTTTTCTTTTTTTTTCTTTTTTTATGGTGGGCGTTTACGCAGTTGGCTAGAGCAGTGCTGATTGGGGAGAACGGAGGTGCGCTCACTCTTGCCCAGGGCAAGTAAGACTGCAACTCAACGCAGGCAGTCATGCATATGCTCTGGAACAGAGTAATATCGCGTCCACATCGCAGGCTTTGCAATTAGCAAATCGCAACGTCTCAAATCGCGATTTCGATTCGATTTTGATTAATCGCACAGTCTTAATATATATATATATATATATATATATATACAATGGACTAAAAGAGGACAAATATTTGTGTACATGTGTGTGTTTTCAAAATAATAAAACAAGTAATTTTTTACATATCAGTAATGTTTTTTTTCCCCCTCAGTTTAATCACTCTCATGTTTTTTCTTTAAGTAGGTCAGGCATAATACCTTAAAATTTTTGTTTGTATTTTTGATGTATTTCTGTACATATTTCCTGCTTTTTGTTTATTGCATTTTAAATAGCCCAAAGCAAATAATATTTTTTTTAATAATTAACAATTAACAATTAAGTTTTGAGAGAGAATTGTTATTATATTCTAAGCTAAATAATTCTAAATATATTCAGAAGCCTTTGTGTGTGCTGAATTTATAACATGTATCTTATGTTTATGTATTTATATATAAAAAAATATAGTTTTAAAGTTTTGTCGAATCAAATTCTCCGTAATACCACCTTCAAAACGCTAGCCAGCAAACCATGATTCGTGTCTGTGACAACTACAGCCTAACAAAGGGGCAAGCACTTTAATATATCCTGTCCAAAATTATTGTTTCATACAGATTATAAAAGTTGTTTTGTGATTGGTATTTTTAAATGGCACACGGCTCAGAAACTGGTTTTATCTTGCTCAATACACACAAGTCTTTTTAGTTGAATTACAGGGAGTAACTGAAGCAGGAAAATTTAATTTTTCCCCCCCAAAGACGGTGTGTGTGGACAGTTCATTAAGTGTGTTTATTGAATTAAACATTGTTTACAAATGCTTAACCTATCAGGAACTTAATGCACTGGTCCTCGCTTGTTCCACTACACTAAAGCCTGACAAAGTGCCATTGTGGAAAAATACAAATACTTGTGTTTATTTGCACCAAAAAAAAAGGATGCTTTCTTTCACCTATAGAAAAGGCTACAAATGGTTGTATGTCATAATTTTCAAGGACAGATAAATGAGTATAGGTCACAACCAATCTAAGGCAGACAACATTATCAGAGGTCTATGTGAAGTGATATTGATTCGTTTAGCACAACCTTAAAATGATATAGAGTGGAATCAGATTCCAACATTTAGAGAATAATCAAGCCGATAAATTCTTATTCATTCTGAGTGAGGAAATCAATTCTGTTTTGGGGACTTTATATACTTTCTGATTGCATCATGATAGCAGTGGTTAAGTTTCACCTCTGCTGTGAAGTGTTAGGCTAAACGTCCCATAAAAAATGTCCTTGGGCCAATGCAGTCACATGGGTTGTCTAGATCACTATGTATGGTTTATGTAGTAAAGTAGGTTCACATACAACCCAGCTGCCAATGGTGAGTAAATTGAGAAAATTCCCAACCATAAATATTCCTTAACAGCCATGAAACTATATTTTGCATCATTTCTTATAAAAAAAAATATATATATATATATTTAAATCTCTTTGACGCTGGAATTATTGAGCTGTTTTTCGCAGAATAATAAGAGATGAGTCAGTATCTGTCTCTCAGTGAAACTGTGCCTGTCACAAATGTCAAGACACATTGTGGTTTTGTTCCTGATATTTTTTGTCTGGGTGGATTAATGTGAGAAATATTCCACGTGTGTCACGTCATGGAGCTTTGGATTTAAAAAAAAAAAATAATAAATCAGGCATGGTAGATTAATTCTAAATTTTCCATTGACGTAAAAGTTAGTAGGTAGGTGGTTTGTTTGTCTTTCATTTGAATTACATGGTGCTTACATCATTGAGGGTCAGACTATCATTATTATAATTTGAGTTCAACTTTATATTATGTTGCAGATCTGAATTAAATTACTGGCAACCCGTTTTAATTGACTTAATAGCCAATAGCGAATTTTACTTTAATTTGGCGCTTGGCAAGTGTTAATTTTGGACCCTGCTGACAACAGACACTTTAGCTCCAATTAAATGAACAGGCCTGATTGATCCCATGTGTTTTAGCATTTCATTATAACCGTTCCTCATATTTCAGCGGCTCAAACAGTTGTTGTGAAGCGTGGCAGCCCAAACTCAACAAGTTAGTTAGCAGCTTTCATGAGCAGGTGTTCAGCACTCAGTAACCCACATCCTGCCTAGGGGACCACTCGCCAGAACACTTAATTACATTCCCCACACCTCCTCTGTTTGCTCATTTAGTCTACCACAAGCGCCAGGAATGACAGGTGGCTCCACTTTGTCATCCAGGTATTTAGGTGAGATTTTGGGGGAAAGTGGGAGGTCAGTCATTTAGCAAACAATGACTCTGTGGAGACCCTAAGAGGATGTTTTGAGCTTACCGATTGGGTGATGTTTTTTCAGAGCAATGATGGCAATTTGGATATGATTACTGATTCCATCTGTTCATATATGTCTTTTTGTGCTGATAATGTGATACCAACTAAGATAGTCAGTCTTTACCCAAATAACAAACCTTGGGTCTCTAAAAAGATGAAGCATTGTATTAACCTCAAAACGATTGCCTTTATGGAGGGTGATAAAAGATGTGTTAAAGGGGTCATATGATGCGATTTCAAGTTTTCCTTTCTCTTTGGAGTGTTACAAGCTGATTGTGCATAGATAAGATCCCTGAAGTTGCAAAGACTAAAGTCTCAAAACCAAAGAGATATTCTTTATCAAAGTTAAGACTCTGCCACGCCCCCCTAAAACGGCTCATTCTAACACGCCCCCAGTGTGTGCGCGAGCGAGCGAGCGAGAGAGAGAGAGAGAGAGAGAGAGCGCAAGAGAGAGAGAGCTAGAGAGAGACTTGACTTTTAAGATCTCTTTATTACAAAAAGTTAAAAAATTTAGATTGACATCAAAAGAGAAAAAAAAATTCATTAAAAAATCAATCAGTTTTTGGCGCAAGTTTATAAAACAAACATTACTCAAATATAAATTTGCAAACTTTCATCAGAGTCAACTTCACAAATGCATTGATTAACTTCCCATTTATATTTGAACATCTGCAGATCATTTATCAACTTATAATAACTATACTCTATACTAATACGGGATTTTATTAATCCCTTCAATATTGAAATAGCATCAGTTGATCCTTTATCATTCAATTTACTTTTTCTTGACAACCATATAGCCATCTTTGCTTGCCCAAATAAGAAGTTTAATAAAACATGACTCCTCATTTTACTTCTGCTGTACTTTGGCCCAAAAATAAACCTTGCAGGTGCAAATAATTCCCCCAAAGTTTGACACCACTCTTCCATTTTATAAAATAATGGTTGTAATCTCCCACAATTAAAAAATAAATGGAAGACAGTTTCTTGTGCTCCACAAAAAGGACAGCCCTCCCCAACCTGTGGATCGAGGTGTGCTCTGTGTCTGTTTGTGGCTATTATACCATGCACAATCCTCCATTGTAGGTCTCCAGTTCTTTTCTCAATGGGAGGTTTGTACAAGGTCCTCCAGCAACCTTTAGGGGAAACGCTTGATCCAAAAAACTCTTGCCATTTAGACTCTTTCACATTCTGAAGCTGAAGAAGATGTGACACCTTTACACACAGTACATAAATAGCTTTCTTTCCAGCATTTCTAAAAAGTCCCAGCTGGGGTGTCTTAAAAGAAAGCAAACCATTCTCCATTTCTTGCCATGTTCTAATATCAGCTGAAAAATTCAGGTCTGGGAAGACAGAAGTCTCCTCCTCCCCAACCGGTGTCTCTAATGACAGTCTATAATCAGTTGGTAAAAACTCAAATATTTGAGTCAACAGTCTATCTGCCACTCGAACTGATCTCATGCCCAGTAGTAATAACTCATATGCTTTCTTTCAGTTAGTATATACTCAATTGTGATAAGTTTATGATCAGAAAGAACAGTTGGGGTGATAGCTGTATTAACAATTTTGTTTCTCAGATTGTGTGATACATAAAACCTATCCAAGCGTGCACCAGAAACGCTTCCATTGCTGACTTTCATCCATGTATACTGCCGTACTGATGAATTATGCTCTCTCCATACATCTGAGAAGTTAAAATTTTTTATAATATTAGCTAAAAAAATAGCTGACTTTGCATGAGGTTCTTCTCCAGTCCTATCTTGTGTAAAGTCTAAAGTGCAGTTCCAATCTCCACCTAATACAATAACATCACCATCCTGCTGTTGTTTTAAAAAATGCTCTACTTTACTACAATAATGTACAGTATTTGAAAAATAATGTGTTTTTTGAACATTAAAGCATGTCAACATATTCTGTTACACCAAATACACAAAATAATGATCTTTAAAAAAGCATCATATGACCCCTTTAATGAACTGAGAAAGGAACTGCTAGATAAAACCAGGTTGGCCAAACTTCGATATAAAGACAAGATGGAGGAGAGTTTTATTAAAGGAAATATGAAGGCGGCATGGCAGAATCTTAATATGATGATGGGAAGAGCCCAGGCTTCAACTCGAGTTCAGTGTCCAGACCCTGCTTCCTTTGTTGAGCAGCTGAATGCTTTTTATGCTAGGTTTAATATGAATAATTATGAGAGTGGATTGGGACCAGACTGACTTAAGTAATGCCCCTACACCAATCAGTATGGAGGAACGAAGGGCTGTCTCCATCCTCTCCAAATTACAGCCAAAGAAAGCTCCTGGTCCGGATGGACTTGAGAGCCGCTTATTGAAAGAGTGTTCGGCCCAAGTAGGCAGGATGGTGGGTCAACTCTTCCAGTTGTCCTTGAACACTGGGTATGTCCCAAGAGTATGGAAGGACACAACCATTATTCCAGTTCCAAAAAAAACTCATGTCAAGTAGGCTTGCCGCGATAGACGGTGTTGACGGTGATACCGGTGTTAAGCCGCAACACCGTCACCGACCCCCACCGTCGTTTTGATTTTTTATAGTAATAAAAATAATTTAGTTCAGTAAAAGATAATGAGAAAGATTTTTATTCTCATAAAATAAAATAAAACAAAACAAAAATAATTATATAGTGTATAAAGAAAACAAAAGTCTATTTTTAGTGCCATAAACATTTTTTTTTATTATTTTCTTGTGAAATATGATATGACCTGGACATGAATCTGATTCAGAGAGTGATATTTTAGTACTACTACTGATATACTATTGTAGATTTTGTTCATATTTTGAATTAGAATTTTGTTAGATTGATGTATTTCTTTTCTATTTTCATTTTAATTTCATTTATATATATATGATTTTTTTTTTGTTTATTATTATTATTATTAATTTATTTACGTTTTTTTTTTTTCAAAAAAACATTTAATATTCATTCAATATTATAGATCTGACTGCACTGACACTATCAGATGAGAACAATAACCTGAGCTGGAAATCAATTGGAGGCGGTCTTTTTTATGGCCGTAAATGATAAATGGGCTGCTAATTTTACAGTGCGTGAGGCTGATAGCTCTGGCCACTACGAAATGATGACTGTGTCGTTTCGACCTTATTATTTACTGCGTGTGTTCACTCAAGTGACAGTAATTCTTGCCTATGTTCCTGGCCCTGATAACACTCTTGCAGCTGAACGTATTGCGGACATTTATAATAATGCTGTATTAAGAGCAACTGATCAACCTATTTTTTTTGCTTGGAGATTTTAACAGTTGTGATGTCGGATCCTTGCTTCCACAGATAGAGCAATATGTCACTATTCCAACTCGTCTGGACAAAATGCTGGACTTGTGTTTTGGAAACGTTCCTGGTGCTTATGTCTCTAAATCCCTCCCTCCTCTTGGCTTCTCAGACCATAATGTAGTTCTGTTGTTGCCAAAATACAGACAAAGACTGAAAACACACAAGACTCAATCAAAAATTATCCAGGTCTGGAACAATGACTCTGTGCAGACCCTAAGAGGATGTTTTGAGCTTACCGATTGGGGGATGTTTTTTCAGAGCAATAATGGCGATTTGGATATGATTAATGATTCCATCTGTTCATATATGTCTTTTTGTGCTGATAATGTGATACCAACTAAGAAAGTTACTCTTTACCCAAACAACAAACCTTGAGTCTCTAAAGAGATGAAGCATTGTATTAACCTAAAAAAGACTGCCTTTATGGAGGGTGATAAAAGACATGTTAATGCACTGAGAAAGGAACTGCGAGATAAAACCAGGTTGGCCAAACTTCGATATAAAGACAAGATGGTCTAGAGTTTTATTAAAGGAAATATGAAGGCGGCATGGCAGAATCTTAATATGATGATGGGAAGAGCCCAGGCTTCAACTCGAGTTCAGTGTCCAGACCCTGCTTCCTTTGTTGAGCAGCTGAATGCTTTTTATGCTAGGTTTAATATGAATAATTATGAGAGTGGATTGGGACCAGACTGACTTAAGTAATGCCCCTACACCAATCAGTATGGAGGAACGAAGGGCTGTCTCCATCCTCTCCAAATTACAGCCAAAGAAAGCTCCTGGTCCGGATGGACTTGAGAGCCGCTTATTGAAAGAGTGTTCGGCCCAAGTAGGCAGGATGGTGGGTCAACTCTTCCAGTTGTCCTTGAACACTGGGTATGTCCCAAGAGTATGGAAGGACACAACCATTATTCCAGTTCCAAAAAAAACTCATGTCAAGTAGGCTTGCCGCGATAGACGGTGTTGACGGTGATACCGGTGTTAAGCCGCAACACCGTCACCGACCCCCACCGTCGTTTTGATTTTTTATAGTAAAAGTAAGACTAAGGAGATGTGTTGTGGAAGGTTTCGTTCATTTAACACTGATCATCCTCTATCTGAACCACTTGAGCTGGGGGGGCAGGTAGCGGAGCAGGTTGAGGCCTTTACATATTTGGGCACTGAGATTGACAGGCATTTATCTTTCACACAGCAGGCAAATAATGTCTATAAGAAAGCTCAACAGTGATTATCTCTTTTGAGAAGGCTAAAGGGCTTTAATGTAAGACAGGAAATCTTAAAGGCACAATATGTAATTTTTGCCGCTAAAAGGCACAATATGTAATTTTTCGGTGCTAGAGGGCGTGTATTCAAAATAAACAAAGAGACAAAGGCATAGTTTGACAATGCCGTGACTGAGTGTGGAATCATGGGAGTTGTCGTCTTCACCCCCACAGCCGATGCAATCCGACGGGACTCGGGCAGAAATCATGTTCATGGATGAGCTAATGATTTATTAACGTAGTAGAATGAAGCAGGGTGAGGCTGAAAGCCGTCGAAGTGAAACGAGTCCGCTGAATGAACGTGACACACGGCTCGAAAGCAGCAGACCTTGTATTATGCCACAGTCGACGGCTTCCGCTCCTTCCGGTCGTGCGTATGTGGGGGAAAAAGCAGCGCTGTTTTATCATACTAGATACATTTGAAAGTTCTGTTATAATGCTACTCTGTGCGGTCATCACCGGTCTATTAAAACGCACAACATATTAAAGCGTCTTTGGTGTTTCCAT
>NW_015652998.1:2491208-2494948 GCF_001515625.1 Sinocyclocheilus rhinocerous | reverse complement strand
CATATTAAAGCGTCTTTGGTTTTTCCATGTTTTCTACAAAACAAAACCGGAAATTGAGGGGTTATGACGTCATTGGCAGGCGACACAATGACACTATAGACACGGTCCGTGTCACTAGTTGAAATTGCTTATTTCTCTGGATTTAAACATTCTTCGAAACATTTGGGATAATGTAAGTACACAAGTCAGCAAAATATATAACACTGTTCTAGTGGTTTTTGGATATTTTAATAAAAAAATCGTATATATTGTGCCTTTAACAGCAGTGTATCGGTAACTTGTGGAATCAGTTATAACCTTTAACATTGTTTCTTCGTTTAACTTTCTTTCAGCTGAAAACAATAAAAAATTATCAAGAGTAATCAGACAGGTATCTAAAATTATTGGGTACCCACAGACTAAAATTTTAGATCTCTATAACTGTGCTGTGAAGAGGAAAGCAGCTTCTATTGTTACTGACCCCTCTCATCCTTTGCATTACCTTTTTCAGATACTCCCATCAGGTTGTCGGTTTAGAACTCCTTTGGCTAGAAGGAAGGCTTATAGTAATTCTTTTATTCCTACTGTTTCTGAATAAGGCCAAACAGTTTTGTCAGGATCTTGTGTCTTAATATTGTGTAGTATTGTTGTGTATTATTATTGTGTATTGTGTACATGTGAGCCTTTTACCTAAGACAAATTTCTATCACTGGTTGATAGATAATAAAGTTTTTTAAATTGATTTGAATTGAAACCATTAATCAGTTGGGAGGGTGTTCAAGAAAACCCTAGTCTCAGTGTACCACTGATGAACAAATATCTGGCCTTACAGCAGATGCTGAGTGTCGAGCGTGACAAATGGAAAGCACCTGCCAGATGTTTGAAGAGCATTTAAATAATGATAGAGCTGCTTTGCAAGAAACTCCAGCATAGACTGTGTGTGAATGTTATTTCATTATTTCATTCAAGCGAGAAAGATAGCAGAAGCAGTTTTCAAGCAAAGCGTTTTAAGTTTGTTTTGTTTTC
Organism: Sinocyclocheilus rhinocerous; assembly: GCF_001515625.1. Lineage (NCBI taxonomy): Eukaryota > Metazoa > Chordata > Actinopteri > Cypriniformes > Cyprinidae > Sinocyclocheilus > Sinocyclocheilus rhinocerous. The sequence continues at coordinate 2,493,943 of NW_015652998.1, read as the reverse complement.
CAATTTCCTGCTTTAGAAAAACGTTTCTTGCTGGTAGTTTTCGCAAATATTGTTAACATTTTGGTAACAATAAGGTTTCATTGCTTAATATTAGTAATGTACTTTATATTAATAAACAATGAACAATACTTCTAAAGAATTTATTAATCTTAATTTCAATACATTATTCAAATCAAAAGTTGTGTTAACACAATTGTAATTTTATTAATTAATATTACTAAATGCTGTAAAAAAAAAAAGGCTTATTGTTAATGCATTTACTAATGTTAAAAAAATAGATTTTATTGTAAAGTTACAAAAAATATTTTATAGTATTTTTATATTCATTATATATTTAGAAAATAAATATATTTGGATGTTTTACTCAATTTGTTGAAAAAGTGCAATCTAAAATTAAATATGAAATGCATTCATTTAAAATTTTACTTTATATTGCACTTTTTTGATGAAACAAACACAAAAGTGAATCTAGAAAAAAATAAGCAAGCATAACAAAATAACAGCAAAAACAAAATGCATAATAAAGACAAATAATAACATTGAAAGTGTATAACACAGTCCAGGATGAAGTCCAGAAAAGCAATGCAGGATTCAGTCCCCGTGAGCCAGTACAAACCACCAACAATTCACAAAACTTTGTTGCCATTGAGTCTAAGAACATCCATTTCATTTGGTGTATGTAGCTGGCCAACGTGTGAATATAAAACCCTGACCACTGGGATGACTAGCAATAGGCAAAACAAACAAAAATGTACTGAGTGCACCATTAAGATGGAAAGTATTTGGGATACTTTTGTACCTTTTTTCTAAAAGTGTAGGACACCTGTGTTTATGGATATATAGTATTATATATTTTTGTAGAAGTTCTTGTCAGACATTTAAAGGTAGGGTAGGCAATTTCAGAGAGGTTAGCAATAGCAAGAAATTAAAGATATGAAATTAATAAAATCATAAGATCCCAACTTCCCTGCAAATCACTCTCCAAAGCCTCGCCTCCTCCAAAACACATGAACGCGCACAGGCAGACCAGAGGCTAACCGGCTAACACTATGAGGTTTGAATGCAATGCTGTCAGAATACCTGACTTCTCTTTCACCGGTGAGAAAACATTACAGTACAAAGCGCATAATATTACAATAATAACGCCTTCCATTCTCACGCGCCAATGGCAATGGCACGCGCGCTGATCATGTCTGCGTGAACAGGGTGCGCAGAGATATGCAAATACATATGTCGACAGGCAGATAGGACAGCCTATCGTAGCCCTCAGACCAATATGATTGGATGAACATTTTATGGTCCTACACTTTACACAAACTATATAAATACATTTAGACCCCTTAACTTAGTGATTGCTGTCGGGATGTGAAGAGACTGTCAACCAGCATAACAAAAAAAAAATGTTTTTTAACCAGATCACCTACCCTGCCTTTAAAAGAAATTCATTAGGATCAGTTGTAATTGCAAAAATACCTTCTTCCTACATTATTTTAGATTTTTATTTTTTTTTATGTGTCTTGTTTCTGGGACCTTCTTGATGTTTTTCTAGCTGGACTTTATTCACCTTTTCCCATTATTGTGCTATTGTACTTCAACAGTGAGGCAGCTCACATAACAACCTCTCGTTTTACCCTGGCAAATCGGTCAACACAGTTGCCCAGGTTCATTCTCTAGGGCTGTTTCAGCACGGATAGTTTGGCAGTTTAAAGCATGTCGGGCATCCATCCCGCCCTGCGGTGGTTTCTTACCAAGCTGACGCAGCACAGCACTGGCTCCATTTCAGATCCTCTTTTCTATACAGCCGCTGTGATTCGATGCCATGTCCAATCGCAGTGAAATATTAGCACCAAAGTATGTTGCGAAGAATAAGAGCAACAAGAGGACAAGAAGTTGGTGAAGTTCGCACTAAAATGGGCCCTGCTTTTCAAGGCCAATAAGGCATTTCAGCTCCAAACCAGCGCTGGATGCTTGTATCTGAAAATGCCAGTCCTGAATATGACGTTTGTCACTAAGGAAACACATTGCAAATGAGCATTCAAGGCACATCAGAACAGATGGCAACTTATTAAAGACAGAGACGCTTTTATCTCATATGAGGCAGAGCACAGGGCAAATGTGTGATGTGAGGTGCTTCTTTAGCATCCATCTTGCCTCACACGCTCATATTGTTGCGTCCCTCCTGCTGTGCTGCTCCACATCTTACTCGCGTTCATTCTTATATTCCTTTGTCTCAAGCAACATCTTTGAATCATTAGCTTATGTTATGTGTCTTCCTTCATTTGGCAGCTGGGACCACATATATTTTTGGGAGAGGAGGAGCGCTCATCACGTACACCTGGGCCCCCAATGATCGGCCAAGCACCAGGGCGGACCGTTTGGCCGTGGGCTTCAGCACCCAGCAGAGTGATGCCATCCTGGTGCAGGTGGAGAGCAGCCAGGGCCTCGGAGACTACCTGCAGTTGCACATTGTGAGTATCACAGCTCAGTTTGAAGCGCTAATAGGCCTCTTAATTTGGTTATTTATTGTCTTACAATCCTCTAACGTCTTTTTATTCCGGTGTTTATCACTTCATCTCAGTTTGACTGTATCATTGTAAATCTGAAAGATTTATGAATGAATTTTACTTTCAAGTTTTTTATGTTATATATTGTAATATATTTGATATAATTAGGAATGTCAATCTGACACATTTAGTGTGGTTGCATATATATATATATACATATATATATATATA
>NW_015652998.1:2490173-2491072 GCF_001515625.1 Sinocyclocheilus rhinocerous | reverse complement strand
ATATATATGCAATATTTATTATTATTATTATTATTAATGTATAATTTGTATAGTTTACAATAGAGATAATAATAGAATAATAATGTATCATTTTTGTATATTTTATTATATAAATAATAATTGTAAAAACAAATCATTATTGTTATTGTTGTTGTTGTTGTTGTTTGCCAAAACTACTACAAAAAGTTTAGTTTTTTATTTTGTTTTTTTATGCAGGAAATAGTGTGATGAATAATAAAAAACTAAATAATGTGGGTAACACTTTATAATAACTTTCATTTATAAATCATTAACAACCATTATATAATGCTTAACAGATCATTATTTAAAGGGGTCATATGATGCGATTTCATTTTTTCCTTTCTCTTTAGAGTGTTGCAAGCTCTTGGTGCATAAAGAAGATCTGTAAAGTTGCAAAGACTAAAGTCTCAAATCCAAAGAGATATTCTGGCTAATCAGAGCACACCTCGCTTTTCAGACCGATTAGTTTTGTAAAAATCGACGCGTTTCAAAAAGGCGGGGCATAGAGGAGAAACAATAATGTACAGTATGTGGAAAATAATGTGTTTTTTTAACTTTAAACCGCATAAACACATTTCATTACACCAAATACACAAAATAATGTTCTTTTTAGCAGCATCATATGACCCCTTTAATAAATATTCACATAGCTAGAAATATGAGATGATGTTCTAATGAACTTACTAAACATTACCTAATGATTAACATATGATTATTTAATGTAAATTGAAATGCTTACAAATGTCAGTTAACTTTCAGTTCATATGATCTTCATTTGTTGGTCTTTGTTTGTTGTGTTGACCTATTTTTACACATCCTAACAAATAATCTATTAATTATTTGTTCATGTTTTTGCAGTACCCAATCTAAAGTGGAAA
>NW_015652998.1:2488106-2489700 GCF_001515625.1 Sinocyclocheilus rhinocerous | reverse complement strand
TTTGTTGTGTAGACCTCTATTTACACATCTTAACGAATAATCTATTAATTATTTGTTCATGTTTTTGCAGTACCCAATCTAAAGTGGAAACTATTCATCATTTGCAAATGTTTATAAATGTTTACTAATCATTAATTCCTTTATGAGCAGTCATCTCAATGGCAAAAAGTGTCCCGAAAGACCTGAATTTACCCTATTCACACATCTTTACTAATCATGTATTAATCATTTGTTCATGTCTTTGCAGTAGCCAATCTAAAGTTGAGACTATTTCACAATAAATTTGTATAAATGATTACTAATCATTTAATATCTTTATGGGCATTGGACTTTTAGCTAATGTAACAAAGTTTGTGTAAAGGGTGGCTGGTTAAGTTTAGCTAAATGCTTGCTAAAGACATAACAGATTGTAATTTTGGTGCAAAAAAATTTTTTTTATTGCCTCAACACTCACATTAGTATACTACTCTTCAGTATATCATTAAACAAGATAATCCTTGAATCATAAATAAACAGGGGCAAACAAATCATTTTTTAAAAGAAAATACTTAATTTATCAAAACAATATAATATAAATAGATTGAACCGTGTTCCCTTATAATAATCAAATTGACCCCTCTACACTGTTGACACCTTAACCAACCCTTAAACCTACCCATACCACCAAACCTGTCCCTAACCTTACCCGTGTCACACCTCAATAACAGCAAAAGTGTTGTGCATTAACACAAGCTTTTAATCATTTTATAACATCATTTATAACATAAGTGCTTGATCATATGGAATTGAAAGGTTAATGACATTTGTAAGCATTTTAACATGCATGAAATAGTGATTTGTTTGAACATTATCTAATGCTTAATAAGTTTATTAGCAAACATTATCAAGCACATTATCTCACGTTTCTAACTCTTTGAATATATATTAACTAAGTATTCATTAAGCGTTATTTAATGTTTGTTAATGATTTATTAATGAAAGTTATTATAAAGTGGTACCACTTGATTCAAAATAACATTCAGAACACATACACATTTAGGCTATAACGGCCTAAGATAAACTATGGAACATAAGAGTTTTTTTTTTTTTGTTCATACAGTGAAAGTCATTGGTAACCAAAATTTTTTTTAAATGAAATTATACTCTAAATAAGAAACAAAAAATGTCAGCAGGTGTCTTTATGAGTAAGTCATTGAGTCATTCATTCGATTCGTTCAAACGGCTGATTCATTCAGGAATGAAGTAAATGGCTCTCTTTATGAATGGACCATTGAATCATTGGTTCACTCGATTCGTTCAAAACGTGGATTCGTTCACAACGAAACACTGCTGTGTTGCTCAGAGATGCACAACAGTTCTGCTGTGGCTTCAGGCACGTGCAGAGGGGGTGCGATGGGTGCTTGAGCACCTGCCCCTTTTCCCCTTGATGGCCAAAGTGCCCTTTTGTCAAGGCAATTATTATTTTTTTTTATTAAACGCCATTTTGTGAAGGCCTGCCCAATCTAACTATTAGTAAAATGAATTAATAATAATTTAATCGTAAATAAAATTATCCACATGATGATGACCTTTCACCTGACGATCTCATCAGGGA
>NW_015652998.1:2469568-2487910 GCF_001515625.1 Sinocyclocheilus rhinocerous | reverse complement strand
TATCCCTCACGTTCAGACACCTTTAATGTAGCGCACTACCAGGATGCCTTCATAACGTCCACGGCTGCCGGTAAGTGGAGTTCTCAGCGGAGCGGCGTGCTTGTATGCTTATATTATTAAATTATTATTATTATACACCATGTGCCCCTTTTATACTTTGAGCACCTGCCCCTCCAAAGGTCTCTGCACGGCCCTGTGTGGCTTTATATGTAATATTTTCATTGGCAAAATTGAGCAAAAACAGACAATATTGTGTTTAAAATATAATGCAATATTAACTTCTTGTTTACTGAACTGTTGTATAAAATCACATTTGCACTCATGTTATTTGGGACAAAAACAACATTCTGGTGATATTGCTCTCACTGCTCATGATATTAATATTATAATATATATATAAATTATAATATGATATAAATATGAGACAAAAACTCATACAGTGTCATTTTTTGGCCAAATATCTTGAATTTTAGGGACACATAATTGCATTTATGGACTACATCATGCAGTGTTTGACAACAGTCAAATGTATGAAATGTAAGATGACGTACAGGTCTGGGGTGGGGCCAGTGCATTAACTGCATTAAAATATTTTAATTGCATTATTTTTAATTAATTATATTAATGCATTGAATTGACAGCCCTAATATATACAGTGTATGTATGTATATATATATATATATATTAGGGAAATGCCTAAATATTTAAGTATTTGGCGCTGTGATGAACATCATAGCAAATACACAAATCTGAATGGCTGTTTAAATCATTTAAACACGATTCAGAAACCGGAAGTAGTGCAGCTGCTTTGTTTACAGGGTTTCCGGGGTAACGGCTGCATTTAAATGAATTATTATTATTATTACTACTATTATTATTATTTCTGCAGTTTAGGCCATCTGCTGTCAGAGAGTGAAAGTGCGCTTTCATCCAGAGCGTCTCTCACATGTTCCGCCATGTGCTTCTCGTCCGCGCTTGTTTAGGTCAGAGTGCTCATGCGTCTTTCACACAGCTTCTTTCGCGCATACAGCGGTATTGTGCATTTTGACCATTTGATGGGAAAAGTATTCTTAAAATGCATTCAAAATTCTGAATAATCTGTAATATATAATTATTCACGGTATTTAGAAGTGCCCACTATAACAATATCGTGCATATTCATTACCGTGATATATCGCATTACCGAATACCGGCATAAGTCTAATATATATATATATATATATATAAAATGCAAAGAAATATTGCTAATGTGGGAAAAGGACCACTTCTTTTGGAGCCAGATGTCCTTCTAGTGTAGACGTGATACAGAGCTGAAACTTACCACTGACATCCTAAAATTTTAAGTGAAGTGGAGACATGCTGTGTTCACGCCATGTTATAATAACCATAATTACTAGATGACAACTCTGGACGTTCTACTTGGGGCGGTTCATGTCCTCTGACTTAGAATTATGTATTTTAATGGCAACACTATTAGCGCAAAAATGAAACTCTATGATTGAAGCAATCAATAGACAAAGCCACAGTACTACAAATAATAGTCATTATGCAAGTGGCTTATTAATAATGTTATAGGTTATTTTTAGTGGAACATTAGACGGTTATTCAACTATGTGCTAGCTACATTAAACTGTATGGTATGTTTGCTTGTGTGAACGCTTTTTACAATCTGGAATCTCGTAATTACAGTAATTCCAACATGACATGATTCTGCTGTGAAAAAAACTGTAGTATGTATTATATCTGGAGGCTTTTGTGTGAGCAATGCTTCTGACATAGTTTTTGCCATTTCCATTCACTGACAGGGAAACTGATGCAAATTGACTTGGATAAAAATCTTACGTTGAATCATTTTGGAGAACGCTTCAGGGGCTCCAGACATATGAAGCTATATTCATGGATCAAATGATGAATAGAAGCTACGTCCTTACATTCAATTCTCCTTGATAAGATCCAAATACACCTCCTCCCCCACCCAGGCAGATAGGAGAAAATTACCCAAAAAATGATGGAATCATTAATCGCTGAACAGTTCATGAAGAAAACACCATGCCCCTTCATATTAATTTAGCCTATTAAAACAACATAGTGCTGAGATAGTATGACGGTAGATCAAGCTTGTAAATGCCTCGTTGACCTCTTGGCTTATTACTTGCAATTATATTTCAAGGGAGTAAAAAAAGATGCATTTTAATAAGGTTCCTCCGAATGAATAATTAATTCAGCGTGAACTGTCGACTTTCACACTGTGAGCCTCCATGGCAGCACAGCCATAAACAGTCTGAGAGCAGCTGCTCTGCCAGACACAGACTGGGGCTTGTTTTCAGAAACTTCTTCCTCTTGTCACAGGCACAAAGCACAAGAGCCTCCCATTCTGTGGGCTGAAGGATGGATCTGTGGAGGATTTTTTACATCCTTTCTGATGGCTTTTTCTCTGTGTTGGTATCTATCAGAATGGTGATAACCAATGTGGGGGACACATGTACCCCATGGGGATTCTGTATTGCTATACATGTAGCTGTGGACACAGTTCCTTTTTAAGGAAAGAATATATAAATATCAATAATAAAATAAAATATTAATAAGTAATATATTTAATATATTTGAATTAAGAATATAGTGTATAATTTTATGCAATTTTATAAGATTATAAATTTGCATCAGTCAAATGTGTGGTAGAATTCAGTATGTGATATTTAGTAGTTCACCCCCCAAAAAATAAAAATTTCTGTTAATTTACTCACCTTCAGGCCATCCAAGATTAAGGTGACTTTTTTCTTCATTATAACAGTAAAGAAGATTTTTAGCTAAAACCGTGGTGCTTGGTGATTCATAAAATGCAAGTCAACAGCTACCATCACTTTGAGAGTCAAAAAAAGATATCAGGCAACACCAAATTAATACCTGTGGCGATATATTGAGGTCTTATGAAGTGATCGAATGAAACAATCAGTCATGAACATTATTTACAACATTATACGTGTAAAAATGTAAAATAATAAGTGACCACATATTGTTTGCAAAATTAATTATAAAATTTACCAAAAATTACATGATTAATTATGATTGCATTGATCATAAAAGACGGGAGAATTAAATAATAATAATGTAATTTTTTTCTGAAATGTTCCTTCCTTATCATTAATATTAATAGTTTATTGTTTATGCTGATAAAGGCTATTCACATATTTGAGCCTTACTGATGGGGCTGTCAGAAAAAAAAAAAAAAAGTTGGGAAACACTGTATTCAAAAAACTCTGTCCTCAGTATGTCAGTCCAAGGCGATGGCATTAACCTTGATTACAGTGCTCTATGATTTGGTTTGTGTTGTAAATAATATTCGGTTGTATATAAAAACGAGTCTGTAAACTTTATGGTAGACATAAACAGCGAGTTATGAAGGAGAGGTGTGGCAAATAGCATGTGAGGTTTCACGCTGCTCTCAAGACAACTCAGCTTACGCCTCAAAATTTGTCCTTCATGTACCAGGATTTACTTGAGCTTGTAAATTACAACCAAGGACAGATAATCCAATTGGTCGTGAGCATGACAGGTGTATGGAATGACTGACTGCGGTGGGCGTAGCAGAGCCCGGCGGCCCTTAGGCAGCTGTCTTCAGGGTTTTCCCTCTTCTTCTCTCCTACTACTCATCCCTCTTTCTCTCTCTGATGATGTTGCTTGGGTTTGTAGCATCGTTTATTTACCCACGGACTCTGAGGTTAGATTATAACTGAGCAGAAACAGCGCAGGCTGATGAATGAGACAGAGCCAGGGGTTGTTACGGCTTGTAATAAATAGTAGACTTATTTTGTATTCCGGGTGGGTGCGTATTGATCTGGCCTCCTCCATTTTGTTGGCATCATGTGTTGAGGGTGCCCCAGGGTTCACCTGCCCACCTGTCAGGGGCACAGAGTGATGGATTAATAGAGCTTTATGGTCTTGGTGGCCATGTTAACCGAACACCTAGGACCCCTGGAGAGAGGGCTTGAAATGGAGTGTAGATGCCACCCCAGACTGTGACCCATTGGTCATGACATCAGCACGGCCAGGTAGGTGAACTTGTGCCCCTGCTGCCCTCTGCCAGCTGGCATAGACATCAAAAAGAGAATGCGGACAGGATGGCAGATGCTTCAGTGGCCATTTGCTGTTGTACTTCTGTTTGTTTACACTGGTACATGATTTCAATACAGAAACAGTGAGATTCACTTCCTGTGATTTGGCTGCTGGTAATTACAGCTGTGCTGATATTCAGAACAAAAGCATGTTTTTTGGAGTGTGATATTGTTTTTATTCAAGAATTCAGTAAAAAAAAAATAATTTAATATTGAGTAACTTACTTTATAAATATAATATGGCCAGTTATGTAATTATGTGAATTTTTGCATCATCAAAAGAAATAGTTCCAAAACACCAGCATGAACCATTTCTTATCTCTAAGTGGTGGTTTTGTTCCTGAATGAATCACTGTTTCAATTTGCTGAACAAATGTTTTAGTGTCTCACTCATTAAGACAGCCACTTGTTTCATCCTCTGAATGAATCGGTGTGTTTGAACAAATCAATTTAATAATATACCTAATATTCGTAAGAGTGCATCCAGTACTATCCCATGAGGCCATGGGAGAGGATTTGTCAATGGCTGTAAAGTGACATAACTGGCACTTACAGGTAACATGACAATGTCAACATGACAAATGTAGCATATCTAGATTACATTCAAACTACACGCATCCATACTATTTTGAGCATTCTTTTTTAAATGTTTGCAAAGTAATTATTTAATCTAAAGAAGTACCTAGTCAGAGAGTTTGCAGTTTTGGATGCAGCCACTCATTTGTTTAATTCCCGAGTGAATCAGTGGGTTTGAATAAAAAGGTTGAATGAATCAGTGTGTTTGAACGAATTGTTTGAATTATTGATTCAATGACTCACTCATTAACAGAAAGAGTGACTAAAAATCCCCACCAGTAATGCCCAGATTGAAAAACGTCCCAGTGCTGTTGAACTGTTATATCAGCACTTCTGAAACCGCAGTTAAACCAGAACTAGCAGTTGTATAACAGGACAAAAGCTTAGAGAGATGTTTCAAACAATTCCATTTGCATCATTTAAAGCCACAAAAGATCTCTGGCAATGTAAAACGAAGGAGCTGGAGCGCCTCCCACTATAATTAGCTGCTCCCACCGTGTGTTTGACTAATAGGCAGATTAAATTGGCCTTTGTCAATCACAGCCCACTGTAAGCCTCCTTCATTAAGCAACTTTAGAAAGCACCCTGTGGCAAAGGCCATCTCTATGGAAGGGAATCAGGAGTAGAGCACAAAAGAACAGTTTAACTCTCTTATTAGAATATTCACACATTTTGCTGGCAAATTTTATATTCATTGCTCTTGGGGAGTTATTCAGTTGATTACTTTTGAATTTGATCTTGCCAGACTTTACGAAAAATTAAGAACATACAGTATAAACAGTTTATAAATTATATATATATATATATATATTAGGGGTGGGAATCTTTAAGCACGATCCGATCCGATTCCAAAACGATTCTTAATCTACATTTTTTCCTAATTAATTCTTCTGCTGTGCAAATACATCTTTACAACTTTACATTTTAACCAAAATTGCAGTTTTGTTTATAGTTTATAAAAGCAAAAATGTTTTTTGTTTATAGTTGGAATCTCTGAAAGTCAGTACTGGCATCTTAAAAATAGGGGTGTGAATCTTCACTGGTTTCACGATTCAATTACGATTATCATTGTCAAACACAAAGCACACGTGAAAGTCTGTCAGTACGTGAGTTTCGTGCATCTTATACGTACTGCATTCCAAACGGCATAAATGAAAGCATATCTAAAGTAAAATACTGAAATAATGACGGGTGGAAGCACACACTGTCAAGCAATGCGATTCTGAAATGTTCAGAATTGATTCAGAATCGTTGAAGAGAGAATCGCGATGTATCGGAGAATAAATTTTTAGCAAATGGCTGCAATATAACAAAGAGTGAAAAATTTAAGGGGGTCTGAATACTTTCCGTACCCACTGTATATATAAGGGGTTAATATGATATTGCTTGAGTTAATAATATTAATGATAATGCTAATATTATTAATGATAATCCCAACTGATATGCAGTTCAATAACAGAAACACTTTTTTAGTCCTACTGAGGGGCTGTGGGTATATCTAAGTCAAAAAGTTGTTGGGAAACACTGCCCTGTGGTACAGTATTTTTCATAGGCCTATTTTGGCTGGACTCAGTGCAGCAGCTCTAGAGCTTCATCAGTGCACCATCCATCTCATATTTGACTGGTCGAGGTGCATTTTGGCTATGGAACAGATGCCAGGGGCAGCAGCACACCTCAGGGAAATCATTCTTTTTAGTGGTGTGTATCCCCTAGACAGATGTGCCGTGATTAAAAAAAGGAGAAAAACTCTGTCAAATGGCAATGTGTGGCGTAATAATTAAAGGTGCAATTGTTGTGAAAAGAGTTGTGTTATTCAGTAAATTTTCTTTGTTGTCTTGCCCACTGAACTTTGGACACGTACACACTGCAAAGTTCTGGGAGTGGCAGCCGCATTTAAATGCAGGAGTGATTAATGTTCTGTGTTGTGTGTACAGAATATGGGAGTCAGTCCTGGAAATTTGATAGCTGACATAGTGGTAACCATAGCAATGGTGTAGTCTGGTAGATACGGTAGGTACTACAAATGGTTTGAAACATACTTAGAGAATGTTAAAAAAGTATGTTTTATATTTAGTATGAATGTGTGTAGTTTAAATGAAATTCGGACGTTCATCTGCCATGCTGTCACTGTCATGTGACCTACGCCGCCAGTTGTGTCACTTCACTGCCGTTCACAAATCTTCTCACGTGGCCTCATGGGATAGTAAAATGTCCAGTGAGTGCACACTTCAGATTTGCCGGAAGTAGTAGGATGTTCAGGTACTTTTCACCTACTGGTTTATGAATTCAGACATACTGCTCTGCTCGCATACTGTTTTTTGCCTACTATATAGTATGGAAGTAGGCATATTCGGACATATTGGAAGTACATTTCCCACATTTAAAATGCAGGCTTTTAACACTGGTAACACTAATGACAAAAAAATCAAGCGGCATATTTACTTTTTAAATTATTTATGTTTTCTTAATAATTTAAGTACTTTTTTTGTTTGTTTTGCTTTTTGCACGCTTGGTAGACCATGCACCAACACATAACCCTGGAAAACAAAATGATTTTAAAAAATAAACAAATAAATAACTATAAATGTCATAGACATGGTATACCTGATGGAGGGCACAAGGGTACTTGACAAATTCAAGCAACTAAAAAAATAAATGCAAAACGATATTGTTTCATATTATTCAATAAACTGTTAGGTTATATTATGGGGTTTCTTGACTATTTCAAATAAATCTATTCCAATGTCACCTTATTTTAAGAATGGCCCATCTGCAGTGTGTACAAGGCCTTTGACATGTTGGATGTACTAAGTGAGCGAGCTTTGGTAAGTTTTAGTAGGATTACTGTGGCAAAACAATCCTTATTGATGGGTAAAGGACTTTGAATTCTCCACAAGGACAGTTAGCGAACATATGCATCATATATAAGATTTTTGAAATGGATTCTGTGAGGCATTTACAGAGGTGTTTGTGGGATGCTGCATGACACAAGTCTTTCTGACCTCTATTGAGTCAGATTCTCTAAATGAAGGCTGCATTTGGTCATAATCAACCATGAAGAAGATAATAACTCTGGAAAGCAGCTCCAGCACGGTGCTCTTATAGCTTTGCGTCCCATTTGTCAAGCCGTTTGAGGGAGAGCTCAGTTGCTTGTCAGTAGGAGAGATGACAATTGATTCATAAATTTGCTTTGATAAATTGTGCAGCAGGGCTGTGTGCTTCTAGTGCTAAATCTAGTGAGGAGGAGGAACACAGAGCCTGTGCTGCCTTCCTGTTTATTAGCAACTTCCTGCAAGACTTCATGCTTTATACATTTTACATGAGATATTTTCAGCTGCTCCGAATGAAAGCAGATGCATTTGGTAACCGAAGAAAATACGTTGTGAGTCTGGAGAATCTAGGGTTTGGTTGTGTGCTTCAGTGCACTTAACCATGACACGAAGACTGAAATGAGAAGCGTTTTGCATGCGATTGATGGATTTGCCTTTCCTTTGAAATGCCTCGTTCAACATGCCTAGGACATATATCAAGCTCTTTTCTTGCTGTCTCTGGAACGTACTGCTGTAAAATATGTGCATCCCTTGTGCTTTTGTGCTCCGGTGCTCTGGTGCAAAGGTCAAATTTGTAGTGCTGCCATTTAACGTTAATATAATGTGATTTTTTTTTTTAAATGTAATAAAACATATAAACTTAAATACATTTAAAATGTATTTAAAACATTTTAAATATGTTACAGTGATATATATATATATATATATATATATGTTTTCTAGGTTTAGAAAATGCCCCCTATGCCATATTATAAAATGTGACCTTTTTTATATTGACTAACCAAAACACCCCTACATCAGTGACGCATGAATGCTTATTTCCATCTTTCTATGAAAATGTGTTCGCAATGTTTTTCATTTTGCTACATGCTTGGGGAGTATGTTAATTTTATAGTACACATCTTTGAAAATGTCATAACACAACACTGTTTTACAATCAGGATCTCTCTCTAAGTGCCACTGCAAATGTACAATCTAAACAAATGATTCATGAGAATGCCCACCTCTCTGTCTCATCACATTATCTGGAGTAGAGGGTTTGCTGGGAGTAGACCCAAATGGACCGAACCAATATCGCTTCTCTTCAGCATGTTATACAGTACAGTGGCTCTCAGAAGTATTTGTATGAATGTCTTTCCATTGTACAGGAAAATACCTAACTAAGTGGCATTTATTATAAAGCACACATTTACGACTTTTCTATTAGTGTCTTTTTTATAAATATATATTTAAATATATTTTGATATATATGCATGTATACAATTTTCACATTTTATTTTAATACACTCTGCATTAGTGGTGATTTCTCAGTGACTCTTTCTGCAGGTTACATTGATACGCCAGTAGGTAGCAACAAAAGTCTTTGAGTCATTTGAATTATTCACTCAATCGTTTTGTTCATAAACACTGCATAGTTCAAGAATTAAACACCACTGTGTTGTTCTGCAGTGACTATGTTTGGAACTATTTGTTGGCGGAGCAAAAACAGACAAAATACCTGGTAGTAGTGTGTCTAAAAGTACTGTAACTTAATATTTGCTGCTTCTGTGTTTTAGAAACTTACAGAGTGGGGGGATTTGAGCTGTGTGACAGGTCTAGGCACAGTCTTCCACCAGAGCTGCTCTCAAACGATTCAAATGCTCTGCTTTCCACCTGGGTATAAAAGCTGCTGACGTTTGATTAAGATTTGACAAATGAACTCGCGCATCAATTGGATTCTGGTCGTGACAACTGTGTTTACATTATATTTACATTAGCCACTGACACTATAGGGATAATCCGAGCAAGCACGAGGACAAAAACAGAATTTACATCAGTTGCACATTCAAACAGTAGTGATTTAAATAATATATTTAAGTTCATTAGATAGATAGATAGATAGATAGATAGAATTTGAAGTAGCAACGCAGATCCTGTATCCATAATATTTTGGATTCATTTATTTTAAGTGTAGCCAGTGTGTCAAAAAAATTTTTGGTGACACTCTATAAAACATTAGGCCCAGTGTTTTTGTCTGTATTGCGTGCAGTGCTCTGGGAGTAAGAGTGTTTGTGTATGCGTCTGAGAGTGTGGGGGTGTGAACGGTCCTTCTAGCTGTCACTCTTGCATTGACAGAGTGGTTTGGAGAGTCCTGTGGACCTACTGTCTACTCTGCAGTTGTTACTCCATATCAGACTCTCTTAACCGAAGCTATTTCACAGTGATTACTCAGTGAAAGCAACACAGGTGACCCCGCTGCCTCACTCTAGATGTCTCGTCCCACCCATGTATCCCACAATCCTGTGCTACATCTCCTCCCACACCGGACCAATCATCTCGCCCTCCTTCCTGCACTCTGAATCATGTTGGCTCTGCCGCCCTTGTTGGGATTCAGCAGAAACAGTCGAGGCTAAAATAAAGAGGATGTGCCTCTTTGGTTCCCAGTCCGCAGGCCCGGTGCCAGTGGATGATTTATTGTCGTCCGATATGCAGGGCCACTGTCAGAACCCGACCTGCCATAGCCTCTAACTGCGCTCTGAATGCGAGACGACACACCTTTGGGGAATGGGATTTTTGCCTGGGGCAGTACTGCAGAGTTGCACTGGTGTGCATAAAGGACGCTGAGAGAGGGGAATAAACCACAAGGTGACTTTCCTCATCCTTCCTGAAGTGAATAAGATTATGTGATGTTATTTTCCCTCCTGAATTTCATGGATATAGACATATGTAGAAAATATAAAGCCATGTGTGTTGGATACAGTAGAGACTTTATATTATATATTACCACTATTATTAAAACATTTGTTGTATGGACATGAATCGTGCTTCAAACATGCCTGTTGTTGAGGCGTGCTGTTACTTTTCAGACTTGCAACCATAAAATGAGTGACTTAAATTCAGAGCCGATCCTAGACTTTTGGGGGCCCTAAGCAAAACTTTGCTGTCTGTGCGTCCATAAAAAACAATTTTAACAATTAAACAATTTAGCCTATAATAGCCTACTATACAGAAATTCATTAAAGTAATCAAATGTAAAAAATAAAGCACTGCTTAGACTTCACCATATAAATTAAACATGAATTGATTCATAAAGTTATACAATATTCAATGAAGAGCAGTGAATAATTCTCTCATTTTCTTTTGTTGTTTGATTAACAGATGATAACAGACAGCAGCAGGTTCATACAGTAGGATTCTGTCACGGAATGCACAGATACTGACTAGCGATCGATTACTTTTCAAACTGTTTATCCATGTTTCAGTCCATCTCGAATTGCGCACTTGGAAAGCGCTTGGGGAACAGTGTCACTTCCGCAGCTCAGTGGGAATTTAACTCGTCTTAAATTCGGAAGGAGACTGTATATGATAGTCACGTTACATGATTTGACTGATTTGGTACATAGAAAGGGCGACAGCGCACCACATTATGGAAAAGAACATTCATGTTTTCATAACCGCTGGCCAAAATCAAAAACTAAACTAAAATTAAATAATCATTGAGAGCAAGGGGGCCCCCTGGTGTTTTTGGGGCCCTACGCAACATGCGTACTTTGCGTATAGGGAGGATCGGCTCTGCTTAAATTAAAGGAGAATCTGAGGCTTATCCAGGGACCAGAATATCATAGAGACTTGGGAATGTGCCCTTTTTTGACTTGTCCTAGTAAGCAACCACTCTGAATACTCTAGCAACAACATAATAATGGACTAATTAAAAACTATACTTTTAAATCTGGTTTGAATCTAGTTTAAATCTACTGTGCATTGCGACTTGCATTGGAATTCATTTTGGCTGAAAACTGGTCAAGGTGACGTGAAATACGCAGATGTTTTCTTTGAAAATCTTAGTAGCACTTTACAGTACGGTTTTATCAGTTCAAATGAATGTATTAACTCTGCTTAAATTAAAGGAGAATCTGAGGCTTATCCAGGGACCAGAATATCATAGAGACTTGGGAATGTGCCCTTTTTTGACTTGTCCTAGTAAGCAACCACTCTGAATACTCTAGCAACAACATAATAATGGACTAATTAAAAACTATACTTTTAAATCTGGTTTGAATCTAGTTTAAATCTACTGTGCATTGCGACTTGCATTGGAATTCATTTTGGCTGAAAACTGGTCAAGGTGACATGTGAAATACGCAGATGTTTTCTTTGAAAATCTTAGTAGCACTTTACAGTACGCTTTTATCAGTTCAAATGAATGTATTAATTATAGCTTAAAGTTAATTTCTACATGTATTCTTTCTACACTTTCTACAGAATGAACAGGTGTGTATTATTTTTATATGAACATTAAGTACGATTAATAAATGCCTTAAAAAAAAAGCTCATAATACCTAATGCATTATTCATGAATGCATTCTGCATATGTTAACATATAGAACCTTATTAGAAAGTGTTATCAAGGCCAGAATTACCATATGGGAATTTGGGCACACGTCCAAGGTCACAATGTAGGCCCGTGTAAAGGTTTTCATGGTCAAAGATGTCAGAACAAAACTGCAAAAAGGGGATGAGTCCACTAAAAATCAACCTCCACCTACCCAAGGTGCATGGTTGAGCAGGAAAGCCTTCGGACCACAGTGTCTACGATTACCGTAATACCGTAACCCAGCCCTGAATCCTACCAGTATTTATTGGTGAGAATGTGAATGTACTGTTATGCAGTTGTAGCCACCGAAGCACCCTCCGCTCCTCAAACCTCCCTTTGTTCCCTATCTGCCCACCTTAATGTGCAATAGCTGCCTCTCCTCAATGCAATATTAACATGTGCTTCCATATAAACAGACCTCAAGACTGCTTTTGCTTGCAGCGTTTTGCCCATGTGCATGCCGCAATAGAGATGTGCCTTCAGGCTAGATTAGTCACAAGTCAGTCCTTCAGCCTGTGCCCAGACTTTAATTAGACTCTCTTCTCTTCTTCCTCTTCCTCTGCTGCACTGAGGATAGCATCCCTCCATCCTTTTGTTTTCTCCATCCTCTCTCCTGAATTTCAATAACTTACCAGGGCCTCGTTTGTTTTGTACAAATATATACTGTATGTATATATATATATATTTTTTTTTAATCACTCTTCAAGATGGGTCTCTTGGATGCCTAGCTCATTTACACCAAGACAACCTGGGCGCTCCTCTGAAGCTTTACCTTTCATGAGATTGTTTTCTCTTTGCAAAACTATTGATATGTCCTATTACGAGCAGTCAGTCACATTGGTCACCTGCGGGGCAAGCCAAGCCATGCAGCGAGATGTCTAGATGTAGTCTAGTGGATTAAGGCCATTTCATTCCTCACATTAGGAGGTCTGACTCAGTGCAGCCACAAAGCCACAGGTCATGACACTTCACGTGACAAAGCGGCCTGTAGCCACATTGCATTTTCGTATGAAAATCTCATGAGACAGTGTCGTCATGAAACTTCAAGATCGCTAACCCAGAAAGGCAAATGACAAGGGCAGGGTTTGGTAATAGGAAAAGGAAATTCTATTATTCCATATGAGAGAATAGCTAATAACTTTGCATTCAAGTGGGCCCCTGTGTCAGATCTGCGTCGCACACAAAAACAGTGCAGCTCATTAAAAGGAACGTACCAGAAGAGTAGGCTATATTGTGGCAGGGCGTTCAGCTGCAGAAAAAAAAGATGGGAATTTTATGTGGGACATGTCAAGAATAAAAATGCACTCTTGTGAAAAGCTTTTTCAGCATACAGACTTAAAAGGATGCGTTTCATTACCAGCCAATGTGGCCAATGTGAGTCCAAGTCATCTACCTCTAGAGCGCCATCTTAATGAAAGCTACTCTTGCACCACCCATTTCCCAAAGCTGCCATTAACATGAGGCTAAAGTTTGAAAACATATGGATGCAGTGCAACTCTGCACATAGTCTAATGATGCAACAATTTTCATTACCTAGACCATTTTTTAAAACTACACTGTAAAAAAAAAAAAAAAGATTCATCCAGTATGTTTTGACATTAACACTACCACAGTTCACATATTACAGCCTGCATTTACATATTTATTTATTTATTTAGTCATTTAGCAGACGCTTTTATCCAAAGCGACTTATTCTTGGAGGTTATAGTACATTGAAGAATGATCATATGACTTTTTACATGCGCCATGTGACCTGTAAATGCGAAAAAGCCGTTTCCATTGCAGTTTTGCGAATTATTCCTTTTTCGCATTGCCTGAAAAACCACCTCATGCGAGCGTAAAAACTTTTTTGCGATATATGGGCGTTTTTGCGAAATTGACGCGTTTCCATTAGGCGTATTTTCAATTCGCAATTTCAATTTGCGCAATTTGAAGGGTAATGGAAACGCGCCTAGTGACAAGATACGCGATACAGAACGAGACCAAACGCAATATCTACATATCAGTGCCTCTTCTGTATTTACAAATGGTTATTTACCAGAAGAATTTAATTTATAGTCACAACAAAACGGAAGGAACAACAGATCTTTTCTTTCATATTGTGACATACATCCAAGTGTAACAGATTACTCAAAGAGAAAAAAAATATTAGGGCGGGGACTATCCATCCGTTCTGTCCATCTGTTGTAAATTGGATTTTGAGATGTGCGTGTAATATTCAAAGATGAGATTAGGGCGTATCTCAAAAATTTGAATTTGAGTGGAATAATGATTGGAGAAGTTTAACCTGTTACCGGTCAATGTCAATGGTCAATGTAAAAAAAAAAAAGTTACAAATAAATATGCATAGATGAATTATTCGTAATAAGCATTTATGAATTTTCATTTCATGCTCAGTTACAACAATTTTTTTTTTTTTTGTCTAGCAATGTGAGATTTAAGGGAAATATATTCTATGCTTTTGTAGCATTTAGGCAGATATTTTTTAATTTAAAGATCAAGTGTGCCATTTCTGCGCTATTAGTGTCACCAAACGGAATTGCTAAAATGTGTTTAAAGCAAGTTTCCTGAGCATTCTTCCTCTTTCATTGGTCAGATTCCAAATGTTTTATAAACTCACACTATTGGTTGAACTGATGTTGCTACGTTCAAGCCAATCAGAATTCTCAAACAAATGATTTAAGAATGTTTTGTGTGATGTTTTGGTATAGCACTGCAGTGTTTATATTTGAGATTAACCTGTCTCTGTGTATTAAAGATTTTTTTAAATAGAAGTAGCTACAGATATTTTATTTTCTATTGTGACATACATCCAAGTGAATCAGAATCAAAACAGAAAGAAAAAAAATTGGGCAGGGACTTGATTCTGTCCATCAGTTGTTATTGAATAAAGGCAGATCTGAATGCAAGCTTGCAATCAATTGTAAGAAAGCAGCTGGGTTTAAGTTAATGAAAGGATTGGCAAAGTCTGGCATACACCAGAAGAGAGAAGATTTCACCGGAAGATCGAGTTTCTGATCAAGAAGTCAAAAGGTCAAAAAAAGAGAAAATGTAACGCATACATGTATGAATCGTTCACAATAAGATCAACAACATGCTTTTTTTAAACTAAAATAGATTGAGTTTCCATTTCATGTCAACTTTAAGCTGGGATAAGAGAAAGTATTTTGACAGAAAAATGGCTTACTGCAGCTTTAAGGAAATGCATGGCAGAATTTGAACTATTAGACTCTAAATTTAGATACGTTAGTGGGATTTTAAGCTCTTTTCATTTTGTCAAATTACTCTATGTTTAAAAAATCCCCTGAGAGAACAATGACACTTGTCTCTTTAAGCCTATCTCTGTCCTCTGACTGACTGTGAAGGTCATGTTCGGTGACTCCTATTAGCCTGCAGTGTGTGTGGGTAAACAGACAGGTGAACCCATGCGTTAGAGCAGCACAGCCAAAGGTCATGATCACTGGCCCTCGCTCGATGCTTCCTGCCCACCCTCCTCACACCGATCAGGAAGGCATGTTTACCTTTAATTAGTGTTATCGGTAATATGCAGAGCAGCCTGTCTCTTATCAGATAGACTCTGCATTGGCAGAACAAAAGCCTGTGGTTAAATTTGCCTCAAGGGTTTACAGGCACCCTTTTTCAAAATTAGCTTCCTTAATAGTCATTGTCTCCTCTGCTTTACCTCGCCTTTGCTCCTCCAGAAAGTAGGGCAGGCGTTTTCAAAGCGCTCATGCAAATGAAAAGAGGGCTATTCCAATTTCGAGAGAGAGAACGTAAACACATCGCCACAAAACAAGGTTGTCTGCCTCGATTCGGAGTAGAGATGTTGAAGTTGAATCGCTGCTGGCTTTTGGTTGTCTTTTTAGTATGATTTTCAGCTATAGTCTCAAGATGCAGAGTTGAATAGTGGTCATAGGCTCTCTGGGAAAGTAAATGCTGACAGGTAATGAATCTTTCCCGGCTGGTTTATTTTTTCCTCTGGGTGGTTTTGAAGCAGCCATCATTCTGTGTCATGAATGTTAACCTCTCGCAGTCTCGAGCTCAGCAAGCATTCCTTAAACAGTCATTTTAAACCTTCAAAACAATCGCATCTCCATTATGAAGTGCTTTTGAAGCTTACAGGGTAAGTGTAGGTTTTCATGCTTGTTGATATTACATTTTGATTGCTTGTTTTCAATTTTTAGAAACTATATGTAATTCACTTTTATAATCGAAAAATTGATGCCTCTTCATTTTCCTCACACATTGTCTTTTAAAAATTTTATTTAGAAGATAATGAAAAGAAACAGGAATTTTGAGGGACAGAACCAGGATGGATTCAGACTTCATATCTGACTTGTTGCAAGATATTCAAACATAACATCATCAGAAATTCATTATAAATCCCTTTAAGGCAGGTCAGTTTGCTCAGCGGCCATCTTAGCATCTTTTTTAGGACAGAAGTGTAGCTTATAGTCCCTTAATCGGGAAAAGTCTGAAAGCTCCAAAACTATGTCAAGACATTTAGTTTCAAATCAGCAATAACATTTGGCAGCAGTGATATCATAAGTTTAGTTTCTTCAACTCAAATCATGCTACAAAATGTATTTAGGTTGTTCTAGATTCAAAAATAAACAGAAAATGCCTCTATCAAAAATATGTTTGGCTCTTTTTGACTGAAAGGCAGGGCTTCCATTCCTATAGTCACCATACTGAGGGTTACAATTTCTCTCATTCTAAAACATCTGAGCAGTACTGCAAAGCTCTGCACTCTCTCCATTTTCCCATCTCTCCTGACTATCTGCAGTATCTGTGCTACAGTAACTAAACAGCAAGCAGATGCCTGCGTCTGGGCCGCACTGTCTCTTCTGGCAGCTCTACAGCCACGATAAATCATGTCCTGCTGGGATGTAATGGTACAAAAGGTGTTGAGCATCCCCATGTTGTACGGCACTCATGCTACAAGATCCTTTATAATAGGGTTTTTAAAAAATGATTAAGTGATGAGAAGGAGAGTGTAGCTAGTCTTGGTGAGGTTTGGGCCAGCATGAGGTGGAAGAATCATGAATCAGGAGCTTTCACTTAGAACCTTTCATTTAGCTGACATGTAATGACAGGACGGCCACTGTAAGCAGAGCTAGGGGTGGGGTCACAGGACAATTGGCCCCTTTCTGGAAGATTATACGTTTTTGGAAGCCAAACACTTTAAAGCAGAACAAACTGTTCCTGTTCTCTGTTATTTGGCACCCTGATGAAGGCTTGTTTGGGCCAATACACGTTAAATTTATGCGAGTGCCTGGATGTGGAATTTTGTTTCTCTCATGAAGAAGGATCCACTTATAATTGTTTACATTTTTAACCCTTATCCCATTTACTAGTGGGAAGTTATGTGACCAATTTGAATTCCTGTCAGAATGATCTACTATAAAGCCCATTTAGATGGCAGATACCACATGTTTCTAGTTGTTTAGCCAAATTAAACTTTTTAAGTTTAAAATTTTGATTTTAAAGAGCATTTACTCTAGAAATAGACCTAGTCAGGGTGGCAGCATATTTAATTTTTGACAGGAATGAAAACAAGTTTGTGAGGGATAGAAATACAGTCCATTCAGTGGATTGTACTGTTGTTTAAAAATAACTTTCCATAGACAAAAATCTTCAGTATATATATATATATATATATATATATATATATATATGTACTGAAGAATGTTGGTAACCAATCAGTTGACAGTAGCCATCGACTTCCACAGTATGGACAAACTTACTGTGGAAGTCAATGGCTACCGTCAGCTGTTTGGTTGCTCACATTCTTTTAAAATATCATAATTTATGTTCAACACAAGAAAGACATTCATAAAGGTTTGGACTGACATGAGAGTAAGCGAATTATGAACTTTCCCTTTAACTTTACTAATGTTTGTATTTTACATCAATAGCACCTTCAATGGCAAATCTAATGACAGTTTTAATAAGTTTATTCTGAGGATCTTCTTACCCCAAGTAAGGGGTCAGTTTGCCCCAGTAGTTGGGGCAATATGGCCCCCTTTTCATGGTTTTCAATTTTATGCTATACATTGAATTAGTAAATGTTTCCTTTTATTTCTGTTAATAATATACTGAAAGATGCATCATCATCCTGTACATTCTTAAAGGGATAGTTCACCCAAAAATTTAAATTTGATGTTTATCTGCTTACCCCCAGGGCATCCAAGATGTAGGTGACTTTGTTTCTTCAGTAGAACACAAACGAAGATTTTTAACACAAACC
>NW_015652998.1:2440545-2469504 GCF_001515625.1 Sinocyclocheilus rhinocerous | reverse complement strand
GTGAATGGGAATCACGGCTTTGAGATAAAAAAAAAACATACACAAACAAAACCAAATTAAACCCTGCGGCTCGTGACGATACATTGATGTGTAAAGATACGAAACGATCGGTCTGTGCAAGAAACTGAACAGTATTTATAACGTTTTTTACCTCTGATTCACCGCAATGTCCAAACTGTTCGAACTGTACTGAGCGGTGACGCGTCGTCCTGAGCGCATTCTCAACAGCAGGCACGTGAGGCGTCTTCTTTTTCTAAGAAGAAGAAGAAGACGCCTCACGCGCCTGCTGTTGAGAACGCACTCAGGAGGATGCGCCGCCGCTCAGGACAGTTTGGACATTGCGATGAATCAGGTAAAAAACAATATAAATACTGTTCAGTTTCTTGCACAGACCGATCGTTTCGTGTCTTTACACATCAATGTATCGTCACGAGCTGCAGGGTTTAATTTGGTTTTGTTTGTGTATGTTTTTTTTTTACTCTCAAAGTCATGATTCCCATTCACTTCCATTATAAGACTGACAGACTGCAACGGTTTTTGTTCAAAATCTTCGTTTGTGTTCTACTGAAGAAACAAAGTCACCTACATCTTGGATGCCCTTGGGGGTAAGCAAATAAACATCAAATTTTCATTTTTGGGTGAACTATCCCTTTAAGTCCCTGATTCCCTTATTCCTTATGCTGTTTTTGTCTTAACATTTTTTGTTCTATTTAGCATATTAATTTGAGGTTAATTAACACTTTATGTAGAGCTAAGTTAACATTTTTTAGACAGTGGGTAGACTTTTGGGACTCCTTAGAAGATATAGTTTTCCTCCAAGTTGCTAGAAAAGAATGCAAGTATGATGCCTTAAGTCCACATTTTAAGAACATGGAATCACATTGACACCATTTATTATGTTTGACCCTTCTTGCGTATTTGAGCTCCTCTGAGTCTCCCCTCTTTTAAAAAATTCCTAGAATCGCCACTGGCATCCATTCGCTCACTCACCTTGTGTGGAGGACATTATCCATTTTAAAGCAGCACTGGGGTTACCCACAGGGCATGGGGGCAGGGAAAGAGTGAAGCAGAATGATTGTGTCCTCTCCTTCAACTTCTGCCCTCATCAGCTTCCATCCTATAAACTCTCCCAGCTCAGACAGAAGCTGCAGTGGATGTGACAGCTCAATGCCTGTGTGGTCAGACGGGGTCAGTAGGAGCAGGGGGATGATGTGCTTGAGAGGCCATATGAGGGAGAGAAAGGAGCTTTATTACAGTACAAGGGCAAATTAGAGTGCAGCTCAGTTTGACTGTTGTGGTGTGTGTGTGGGAGATTATATTCACCATAAGTGTTACATGTCCTCAGTTTATCTTACCTGAACTGTAATTATGTTTGCTCAATATACATTAGTTCAGGGGTTTTTGAACTTTTTAATGTTTGGACCACCAAATATGATGATCTCCTAGCCTTTTCCAAGTCAGCAATACAGTATATATTTATGGGTATGAAGATCTGTTTATATGGTGGTAGTGGTGGGGGGGGGTGTAAAATTTTGCAAGAGAATTACATTCATTTCAATAGGAATCCATGCGATTGGGAGTTTCGCACGAGGGTGAAAAAATTCACTGTGCAGATTTTGCTCATGTTCAATTTGGTCACACGAATTTGCCTCACTGACCGACAGAAAGCTGCTTGGTTTGAAAGTGGCTTCTGTGTGAGCAGTGCTTCATAGATCACTACACTATTGACAACGGACCGAATTTTGCCCGCAAAATTTTGGGAATGTGACTGCACCTTAATATGCTGACTTGGTGCTGAAGAAACATTATTAAAAATTATAATGTTGAAATTTTTATGGAAACCATACCAACCAACGTTTTTTTAGGATTCTTTTATGACAAGAGCAGCATTTATTTGAAATAGAAATCTTTAAAAACATTGTAGATGTCTTTGCTGTCACTTTTTATCAATTGAATGCATCCCTTTTGAATAAATGATAAAAGTATTCCATTTCTTTCAAAAGCAAAATCTTACTGACCCAAACTTTTGAACGGTAGTATGTGTGTATATATATTTTTTTTTAATTATTATTATTGTTTTTTTATCATTTCCAGACAACCTCTGGGGGCAACAAAGGGAGTGATATTGGGTCTGCAGAAAAGTTTTTCAGAAAAGTAGTGTAAAACAGTTTTAAAGCTCCCACATTAATTCACCCCCTTATTTTGATTCTGAGGGAATAATTTACTAAAAAAATTGCATATTTTATCACACAGGTCGGTTCTGAGTGTTAGGTTGTGTAGGACGCAACATCAATGTTCCACTACTGCTAAACCAGTGTGCATCTGATTAAACTGGATTGCACGTGCTTTGTGATTGAGATGCATGTTTCTGTGGCACAACTGTTCAGTAAATTCACCCTTGAGCATGTATCTTTCATTGCCCTTGTTTATCTGGGCATTTTATTTGCATTATCTTCTTCCCTTTACAAAATTTGCTCAGTCAGTTTTGTTTTATTTTGTTTTTCCAGATGTTTGACATCTGGGCATTAAAGCCAGTTGTTTTGCACTTTAGCCAGCAGGGACAGCCTGTTGACAGGTGATTCTGTCCTGCCTCAGTAGCACTGCGCTCTAGAGAGATTAGTCACCCACAATGCCCTTCACTCATATGCATCATCAGTATTGCACCCAACACTGAGGCTCTACAACATAAATCACTGTCATTTCTCTTTCTAGTCATGAATGATGTTGCTGGCCGTCTGTTATGGTCATGAGATCGGGAGGTCATTGTGCACTTAGGGGACCGATGGGCCCCTTACCCCTTACCACAGATTGAGCAGTTTGGAATAAAGGATCCATTATTCAACTCTTGACTCTGTCCTTCAATATCTCTGCGTTTCATTGTCCAAGAGAGTCTTCAAGCTACATTTTACAGCCGAGTTTAACAAATAACACTTATGCTTTCTGTCTCTAATTCCTGCTGAGGACAGAGGCTTTTGGACTAAAGTTCTTTAGAGGACACTTCAACACCTGCTGAAGTGTAACTCGCCAGTTTTTTCGTGTGAAAAGAGATGTTCTTTGAATAAATACTTCACAAGGAGTGAAATGTGCAGGATCAGCAGAATGGAAAAGAGAAGCAGCATTAAGATGAGGCAAAAGTACGAACATTACTTGTCGGTAATGTCCCAATGACTGAAGATGAGAATGTCTATTGAATTTTCTGAGTATGTGAACTTCAGTAAGACAAAGCCATTTCAGAACAATATAACAATGAGGGGGAATGCACTGAGAATGAATTGCTTTGTTTATCTTCATGCACTGCTTTCATTGTTTTAGACCCCAATTTGCAAAAAGATTTATGCAGATGCAGTTGACTACTTGAAATGGTGATCGATTCATGTATAATTTGTGAGTATGATTTGTGTAACTGGACTTTTTCTCTTTTGTCTCAGTCATTATGCTTATAGTTTTGCAAAGAGGTTCAGTCTATCCATGCAACAGTAAAATGCATCATTTCCTATCAATTGGCTACTTCAGTCAGAGAAAGTCATGTCCTTGTGATCGAGTCAGACATATTTTTATCCACATTCTGCTGTTTTCCATACCCTGTGAATCATTCTGTTCCCAGTATTGTTCATACTAGATAGGAGTATCTCGAACCAAATGAAAAATAGAGTGAAATGGAGAGTGAGGAGACTGATGAAGTGTTTCATAACATGGTTCCATCCGAGCAAAAACCTTCTTCATTCCTGTCATTCTTCTACCTGGATTTACTTAATCAAAATGGATTGTGATGGTACAGTGAATCTGTAACAGCAAAGTGTGTTTGAACTGAAGTGACATTTAAATTGAATTATTTCTTTTTTGGAGGAATTTCAGTTATTCATCATTGCTGTTAAAGTTCCCGCAGCAGTATTGGATACTGGTGTGAATTTTAACTAGTTTAACAAGTAAGACTCAATCAGCATCTCAAGAAAGACCAAGTTTCACTTGTCTACTGTCAAACCAGGCTGATAGCATGAAAAAAATATTTTTTCTTTCTATGAAAACACAACCTTTTATGTTCTCTTTTCTTTCTTCTAGTTCTGGTTTTTGTTGTTATTTTTTGCTTTTGTATAGTTTAACATTTGGATGAAATCCTCTTGTGTATTCATTCAGTAGATTTGCCCTTATTTGTATGGTGAGGAGACATTGATATCAGACTAGCATTAGCACACACTCGCTAGTTTGTTATCTCCGCCCTTTAGATTCCAGAACACACTCTGCATTCACCTCATGCTCTGTTTGATATTTGTCAGACATCAGCATCTCAATGAGAACCTGTCAGTTGAGGTCAGAGGAAGGAAAGAAGATATCCAAACTCTACGCGTGTGTGGAAGTTTTATCAATCTGTGGCTTTGTGTCAGAGAACACGAAGCACTTTTTATTATTGTTGTTTTGGCTCTTTCTAGAGACTGATACAGGACGATGGTAAAGCTGTAGAATGGCAACACATTTCATGCTAGCAATGTGATGTTTCCAAAAAGAACGAGGTAGCGTTTCTGAGGTGTCAACTGTTAAATGCTCAAGTGCGCCCCCCAGAGGTGGCTAGTAGCAGGTGGAAGTGTTCTTGGGGGGGAAATGAATCACGGTTAAAATAAAAACAGCAGGAAACTGTCAGTAGTTATACATGTCAGGATGTCAGTAGCTGGTGAGCCAATGTGTGTGTGCCTTTGTGAGAAGGAGCGGTGATGAATGCAAAACATGGAGCCACACTCCATTTCCCCTCCTGCATTACAAAAGACACCGCTGAGCTCCTCTCCCAAGGGTGAGCCACTGTAGCATGTCCAGATGTTTCTTTTTGCTCACAAGATATTCCCCATCGCTCTCGCCATCATTCATTTCATTTTATTGTCACATGCAATACCTTTAAATTTCGCTGTTTTAAATTGCTTCATGATCCAGAGATTTTTCTGGATGTGTAGGTCATGTGGAGGTGCATGTTGTATCTATATTGGTTATATCCATGTGCAAAAAAACAGCTAGACAACTAATTGGTCTTAAAGAAAGCCCTGTGTAATTACAGGGCTTTGTTGTTTCGGGTTCACTTGAATCCAATCAGACACATTTTATAGGGGGCGTTTACAAACTGTGCCGCTGTCAGCATACTAATTAAAAAGTCTAAAATATAAAAAAATACATGTGTAGGCAGGTTTAATCAACTTAGGACACTTTTGTGTCAAGTTTTTTTAATGTCTTAAAAACCTTTTACTTTTCATTATTTATTTTTCATTTTTATATATTTTTTATTCTTTTTCATTCATTTGGTTTTACTACTATTTAAAATTATTTTTATGTATAGAATTAGTTTTTCATATAATTTTTTTACTTAAGTTTATAGATTTTTTATTTTGTTTTATATCAATTTTTAATCTTTTTTTTTTTTTTTTTTTTTTAGTTTTAGTTTTAAATATGTAAAAAAAAAAATATATATATATATATATAATTAAAATAATAATTGTAAACATATGCCTTTTAATTTTTTAACATATTTATTGTGTAAAAATTATTTTAATAACGTGTACAATTTGTGTGAAAAAAAGAAAAATATCTCTTGTGAGCAGAATGTTTTTGTAGTGCTTCATTTCCAGTAATGCTGTAATTTTTACATTTTTTAATTATCTCAAAATATAATTGCAACATAATAATGCATTTGGCTCATTTAATGTTTCCCACTACAGTGTCACTGATTAAAATGTCAGAATTACAATGTATGTGTTTGCACTGTTGGACATTGTTATTGAACAAATTAAATAAACCAGTGAAAGTGTAAAAAGTGTCTTTTAAGTGAATTTATTTGGATTACAACTCCACAGGGCCAAAAGTGCCCACAATCTAGACACTACTTGACCTCACTAATCGACTATAACCATCATGACTCATCCCTAATGTCCACCTCTAAACATTCTTACACAGGAACAAGGGAAGGTCAGTGTGATCTTCAATGTGGGCACAGATGACATCACCATAGATGAGCCTGCGGTCACCGTGAACGACGGCAAGTACCACGTGGTTCGCTTTACGCGTAGTGGTGGCAACGCCACCCTCCAAGTGAACAACCAGCCCGTCATCGAGCGCTTCCCAACAGGTAGGACCCAGCAGAAGACAGGGAAAGCCATTTGGGGTGGCGGGGGGAGGGGAGGGGTAAAAATACTAGGGGCAGCTTCCCTTGGGAATGGACACATGGGGTCAGAGAGAGACACTGTATATTTCTACTCGCACATCAGAGGGACGTTGTTTGAAGCCCTCGGCCTGGATTTGAATCCATGTTGACGGCATGCCTTATTGAAGGGTACAAATTGATTTATAATTTCAAATGTGAATTATTTGGGTTTGAAGTGCGCTGTTTTTACCCTCAAACTCTTCCCAGAGAGTTTATGAGTCACCACATGCAGCGCCCAGATAACCACCACATGCACAATCTAATAACAATTGCAAATTGACACATTTCCCCCCAAGCTGCCTTGCCTAATACATTCAGCCTGAGATGGATTTGGATCCTTTACAGTTCTCAGCTTCAGCCAGCTTTGCTCTAGGCAGGCTGAGGAAGGTGTCTCTGCACCTGTGAAGATCCTCCATCCCTGAACTGCAAGCAAACTTTGAACCACAAAGCACGCTTTCTTTTTTTAGCATTAGCCAAAACGCCTCTTGCAGGTTGCTCTCTGAACCCTGGTGCTCTCGAGTTGTGGTGTGTAGTCGGCGCCGTAAACTGATATTGCACAGCCCTAAACTTTTGTAACAAGTCTTGATTGATGATCTCAACCCTGCAGTAGTCGTCCCATGAACCGTCCCCTTCCTATACAAACATCTCGCTCTGCGGTCCCTTGGCCTTGTGTGCTTTCCAATTAAACTTGAGCAAACTCTCTCTCTCCCCACTGTGTGCTTAGGGAGCTGCCTTCCTCTCATAGCTGCTGTTCCATCGGAAGACATTTTCTCCGTCTCTAATAGCAATCCTATCTTTCCCGTCCTCATTTTTCATTCGGTTTCTCAAATGTGCTGCTTCACGGCAGGTTAGTGCAATGTCAAGGAGTCCTTAGCAAAAATACAGCTCTAGCCAAATAAAGCGGCGCCTCGGCTCACCTGCTATGCTCCTTCCACCCCCATGTGTGGGGTCTTGTCTCGAAATTTCCAGAGGTTGAATGGCGCTGCGCCCCTGCTGCTCAGGCTTGAGATTTTGTCTGATTTCTGAAAGGGAAAATTGGTTTTCTACTGCTGCGACATAGGCTTCCTATCCTCCGGGTCTCCCCCTAAGCCCCCTCAGGTGGCGAGAGTCAGATGGGGCAGCCTTGCCAAAGCGCAGGGATAAAGCCCGGCTTCAAAGTCGTGACATGCTTCCTTTAAAACTGAGTTATGTGCATTTAAATGGAATGGCACGGCTTTTATGTGGCACCTGTCATCCCGGGGATTTAAAAAAATGATGATATAGGTCTTGCGTGTCATCCAATACTCACAGAGCTCACGTGTGTAAACGAACTCGGCTGTGTATCGCTTAGATTAATGGCTTCAGTTAATTCAGTTAATTAAAACTGAGGATTAGATGACCGGATATGTTCCCCGATGGCAGATTTGCTGCTCCCTGCGGACGCGGTTGCAACTGACCGCTCGCCTCGGTATTTTGCTCAACACACCATTACATTGCCCCATAAATAAGAATCTAGTGGAATCTATGAATAGCAATGCATCAGAGCAGACTTTATTGGATGGATCGGTTTGTTTTCACTCTTTTTGTCGCATAATCACGGACGAGACCTATTTCAAGTTTTCTTTGAAGGTTCAGCACAGAATTTGCCACACATGAGCTCTTTTAACAGGCTTATGGGAGTGGGAGGTTTGGCCCTCATTTAGGTTGCAGGGTGGGTAGGACGAACGGAAGGCTTGTATCACACACGGCTGTCACAGTAGGAACATGACACATGACAGTATGTGGTATGTCAACAAAAAAATGCTGTTGACAGTTGGCATACCAAGATTTTCCTTCAAGAAAGAATACTTTTAACTGCAAAAAAGAATTTCTGTAATTTTACAGTATGTGGGTCAGTGGCATGACAGTCATCTTTTTTTGCATGTTATCTTTTAATTTGTTTTTAAATTATTGGCTATTTGTACATATGATGACTTGAATACACCTCTTTTATGATTAGCGTGATTTTTAATTTATGAATTAAAATAAATTTTTTATATTTATATTTTTTGGGGTTAAAGTAAAAAATTTGGGGGTGATGCAACTACTAAAAGAAAAAATCGTAATATATTATTATTTATATTTATTGTTATTCTTAGAATATTTGTTATTTGTTGTGATTTCCACTGCTTATTAGTTATGCTTATATATATATAATATATAATTTTTTTTATATAACTCAGATATGTACATGCATTCAAGGTGTAAAGAAAAGGTCCTTGTTTTTTATGTGATGATTACGTATGTCGTTGCTTTTTACATGACGATTACACCACATTACATGTTTAGAGTTATTAAATTTAGACTTGGTGTAATATGGTATAGAATCTTGAAAATGGTTTTTTAAAGTCTTTTAAAACCATACTGTATGAAAACAACATAAACACAAAGAAGTCGGCATGTTTTAAATGAGATTTTTATCATGTCGTTGACCCATTTACTAGATTCGATGAAGGACTTACTGAAATTTTGCGGGAATGTCTCAGCCAGTGTGAAGTTGTATACGTGATGTCTGAGAGGAAATAAACATCACTGTGTGGCAATCAAAACTGACCAAACCGTGGTAAAAAGGGGTATTAGGATGACTTGTGGATTTTGACAAGACGGTGGTTGAGAGCAGAGAAGAGAAAACAGTGATGAGGAGATTGTTCTTTTGAGGGAGTCCTATTGGGCCCGAGAGCTCATTTTAGCTCTAGTGAAGGGATCTGTCAGAAAACAGGAACGGTAGACTAGATACACGCTGTCTCTTATCTGGCAGCCATGACACCGAGTCAATTACATCTTTTGTGTCTTTTTATAATTACACGTGTCCTAATTTATGCAGGTACCTCGAGATTTTGATACTAGATGCAGCACTGATTGCATTGTCCTCACTCTGATTTCTTGTAGAGACCAGAAAATGTCTTCCGGGCCAGCTTTGACACTACCATCGTATAACTGCACATTATAATATGTGACATTATCACTGATATCATTGTTGTCCTATTGATTGTATGAAATTTTCCTCAAGTATTATTCGCTAAGATGACATCACAATCAACCGGACCAAAATTAGAAGATAAACGATCACTAAATATGTCCTCAAAGCTTTCTAAACAGAATTAAACATGCTCTAATTAGTCTCAAGCTTCTAAACTGTCTAATAACTAAGAATCCACCTTAAAACCACATAACTACCAGCATAAAGCTCGTTTAGACTTCCTAACTTGCTAAACTTGATAGTCTTGTTGCCATGTTTTTAACCATGTGACGCTTGAACTTCCAGATATTAACCTCTTATCTGTCTCTCTAAATTCTTTGAAGGGAACATTGATAATGAACGGCTTGCTATAGCCAGGCAAAGAATTCCATACAGACTTGGTCGGGTAGTTGACGAGTGGCTACTCGACAAAGGTAATAAAAATGGATTAATTAAACAATGACTCATTAAGGCTCTGTAAGAGGCGCAGTTCCCTTAAAACCACAAAGCTACAAGCCATTTTGAATGAAACCTCCTAAAACCAAAGACTTTGCATTGGCATATTGTGGGCCAAAACAAACCGTGAATTGTGGCTGCCCACTCACAATGAAAATCCAATCGGTCCTCTCCATGTGGCTTGTGCTTTCCAGATCATGTCCTTCACAAAGTTAGAACTGCACCGCTTCAGAGATTAAGGTTTAATCTTAAACATAACCCTGACTAACCCTCTAACAACGCTCCATAACTGCAACAACTGTCTGTAAATAGTTTATTTTTTTGCTGTCTTATGTTTTCCTTCTGTGATCCCCTCTGACTTCGCTAATTTTGAAGCAAGGGTATTTAAAAACACTTTAACTATAAAATATAGATTTATATTTTCCAATCCCATGCAGTTAAAGGGACTATTGCTTTTTGTCTCCTTCTAACACTAAAATCAGAATAAAGTTTCAAAATCCCCTTTAACCCTTTGAGTGTAATGAATAAAAAACAATTATAGATTATATTATTTGGACCGTTTGCATGATAGTCTAAAACTTAACTGTGTCATAATCTTTGGACCCGTGAGACATCTGTAAATGGTATTCGACTTTCCCCAAGAAACTTTCTATGTTATTAAAGTGCATAAATAATCTCAGACACCTGCATCAGCACATTATCAAAGAATATTGGGCATTAATGCTCTACTGTATGTGTAAGTTATCAGACTTTTTGGTTGGTTGCACCTTTTTCATCTATATGCAAACTTCCTTTTCTGTTCATTCGCTGAGCTAACATCACATCTAAATGTTAAGTGTAAAACAAATACGCGTGCACTCTTTTTTTACTGAAAACTGACCTTTCTAAGTCTGCATATCTTCGTTGATTGAACTCGATAACATGCAGAGTATAACGTGATCCAAAGTTCAGTTCTACATTTGTCTAAAAGTCATTTTCAGACGTTTAGCTCTCCCTTGTGCATCCAACTAACATCCTTTATCAATATATATTTTTAAATGTATATATTTGCGATGAGCATTTCCTCATGTTCTGATTTGACTTCCACTGTTTGATATAAATAGGGCGTTAAACTAAAGCTAATTGTCTTAAACCCCCCTAAATCGAACTAACTCAGAGGGTTAAACAGTCTAAATATTAATGAAAGACATTTTCGTAACCAAATGAGAGGAAAATTGCTGTCAGCCTTTGCACATTCAGATGTGATTAACAATGTCCCTTTAACATGTGCAATTATTTATCAGTTCTAATCTATAAGTAATGATAATGACACAAAGCCCTCATACATCAAGTCTGTGTCCTGTATGAATGGTACATTTTACTGAGTGACTGGTCTTTGTGTGAGGAATTTGTCTGTGCCTCTTGCACTCTATCTCAAAGGCTCTTTGGTCTCCTCATTCTCCTAACCAGATGTTCTAACCACTGTTGCTGGGTCTCACATTTAAGACGTAAAGAAAAGATCTGTCTAACCTTAAATTAATCACAGAAAAACCTTTTTGCTTTTATGCCAGACATACGAGGAAATTAAATCTCATTGCACATTTTTAAATAGCAGGTGTAATGCACCTAAATATGAATATTCTGTTGTTATTTATACAAATGTGACCCTGTACCACAAATCATAAGTCGCTGGGGTATATTTGTAGCAATAACCAGCAATACATTGTATGGGTCAAAATTATCGTTTTTTCCTTTATGCCAAAAATCATTAGGATATTAAGTAAATATCATATTCCATAAGGATATTTTGTAAATTTCCTACCGTAAATATATCAAAACATAATTTTTGATTAGTAATATGCATTGCTAAGAACTTCATTTGGACAACTATGAAAGGCGATTTTCTCAATATTTCGATTTTTTTTTTGCACCCTCAGATTCCAGATTTTCAAATTGTTGTATCTCAGCCAAATATTATACCATACATCAATGGAAAGCTAGATCAATATGATGTATAAATCTCAATTTCACAAAATTGACCCTTGTGACTGGTTTTGTGGTCCTGGGTCACAAATGTCCCGCAGGACACAACAGGAGAAATTTTAGATACTGTCCTGGTTGCTTTATTCCAGTGACTGAATAAAAAAAGAAAATAAATCATTTTATATCATATATCATTTTTCTTTCAACACTGCTAAATCGATAAAATATATAAAAAATAAAAAAAAGTCATTATGGTCCAGTGTCATTTGGTCCCCATTCACTTTCAATGTATAGGCAAAAACAGTTCTCAAAATATAAATATTTAAATATCTTCCTAAAATATCTACTGACCAGGCTCAGCCCTGCTTAGCTTCAGTGGGGTAACCAGTCTTGGGCTACAGGGTGATATGGCAAATGGCAAATGGCTATTATTCTCATTAATCAGAATAATCTTTCCACTGTACGATAAAAGAACATGTGCAATTGGAAAGTGGCCATCTGGCTTCTACCCACTCTATTACGACATGCCTTTCCAAGATTATGGTCTTTTAATCTCCACTCTCATGTCAAACTTGGTTATTTTCAACTGTTAAAATTGAGACCCTGCTTGTGTTAAATGGCAACCCTTCATTATTAAGCATTAAGTGGCTCTCACAGAGGGGATAACAACTGTCCACTTCATAATCAACTGTGTCAGAGTACCTGTTCATCAGGATTAAATGGATGGCGGCAGTCCAGCTCTCAGAGGCCAAAGGAAATGGCACTTTGAGTTAACCATCCTTTTCCTCTCTAAGTAGTAATTCTGAAGGTTTTGTTGGCATTAAATTATATCTAAACTTTAGCCAGATTTCGTAACATTCACTGTTATAATTCAAAACCACTTGAATTAAACATGTAGCGCTGTGACTACCTGTCGCAGCTTTAAAGATTTCATAATAGTGGTTTAGATTTCTTGTTTTTTTATGATCAATTCAACCAGTGGTATATTCTAAATGAAACGACTCTGTGACAACTCAATGGAGATTCAGGGGACGAAATCCTCAATGCAGAGGCATAGTGTGTGTGTGTGTGTGTGTGTGTGTGTGTGTGTGTGCGCGCCCCTATGTATGTGTATTCGTGGGCTGGAGGAGAAACTCCTCTTGCCTCAGTGACACATTAGCATTTGAGCTGGCAGATGACACTTATTCATGTAGATTAGCATCAATGAGGCCTCTGTCTCTGAATAAAACATATCCAAAACTCTTTACATACTCATAAATATTGTTTTCCAATTTGGTCCTCCTTATTCAGTTAATTATCCACAGCTCAAGCCCTACTAGTTTAATGAGACTATAATGAGACTCAAATGACAATATACAGCCATTATTCTATAATGATAGGGGCTCTTCCATTCCTCCTCGATCTGACCCTCATAGAGGAGCCACCTAAGGTTTCAGGATTAATCTTTGGCATCATGTTTAATACAACATTTTATCCCCTGCACTAACCGGGTCAGCAACGGCAGCCATTAGAATTGGAGATTACCATCAGCAGGTTCAAATGTTAAAAGTGTTATCAGCTGATTTAGACACATCTTGCCGGTGACGCCAAAATCAGCCTGTACTGATGGTCACTTTTTGCTTCTCTGTCTCTCCTTGCTGTCACACTACTCTCTCTCTCTCTTTCTCTATATCTTGCTCTCTTTCCATCTCCTCTCTGATCCATCACAGGTCGACAGTTGACTATCTTCAACAGCCAGGCGGCCATAAAGGTGGGAGGTCAGGATAAGGGACGGCCGTTCCAGGGCCAGATCTCAGGCCTGTACTACAACGGGCTGCAAGTTCTAAAACTGGCCGCCGAGGGGGATCCGAACGTGCAGGTGACAGGAAACCTGCGTTTGGTTGGGGACGCACCCTCCGTCCTGTCCACAGAGACCACCTCGGCCACCCCTCCAGCTGCGGCGGATATGTCCACCACCATAATGGAGACCACCACCACCATGGCCACTACCACCACCCGTAGACAGCGCTCTCCTAGCCTGAAGGACAGTATTGCACAGGTAAGGATGGGACGGTGGAAGGTGTATTCATCCAGAAAGACAGGTTTCTTGTTGGCCCGTGTCTCCTGAATGAGGGATTTTGTTGCGTTTATGAAGAGTTTTGTTTTACAAGATGTCCAGTTGGTATCAGCATTAAAAGAGCTGACAGGACAGACCACCCCGGGGGTAAAAAATCTGTAATTTATTGCTTTAAAAAGAGCCGTCACTCTGCATCTGGAAGGCCCAGAAGGACAAGAATCATAATGCTCAGATTCGCATGTATCGGGATTTATCTCCCCCACATATGCTTTTCCTTTCATTCCTCCCACACATAGTATTTTACTAGTCACATTTCCTTTGAACGGTCCTGCAGTTTTCTCAAGTCATTATTTTCTAAGCCTCGAGAAACATATTCAGAGCTGTGGCAATTTTCTTGTGAAAGCAAACACTTTAAACAAAATGATTAAATTTCTATCCATATGTCAGATTTCCAGTTTGACATCATTTTTTTTACTCTGATTAAAGGACTTAGAGAAAATGTTTTTGTTTATTTTACGGTTATATGTGTCAGGAAAAATATATTTTTAATTATAGATTGTTGAAAAATGCTACATACATTTATCTTTTAGGTTTGTAATAATAGTTTGAAATTTATAAATTAAATATAAAGCACCTCAATGAAAACAATGAATTCAAAACTTTGTTATCAGTTCATAATATTTTTTTGTATTATTTTTTTTTTACTTTTTTGTTAACTAGAAAACACTATAGCATGTTCAGGACTATCACAAATCATTCTCACAATTTCAGTAGTGTAACAGTGGCATATTGCTAAACAACAAAATATTCAGTATGGCATTGTCTTACAATTGATTTCGATATTGTAATATTAGCATATTGGCTAAAACAAAAACAAAATATTCTGAATAGGATCGAATCACAATTGATTCTGAAATCTCTGATTATTTTACTGTACGATTTACTGTATATTTATCAGTGTGTATATTAGTGATCGACCGATATAGATTTTTTTAGAACCGATACGATACCGTAGTGGCTCATCTCAAGAGTGACCTCTTCCACTGGAGAAAGGGTGTCAATAAGATTACTGACAATATTCCACTGCTCAGCACTCAGGCTAGTGAACCCACCATGCTCACTGGCATATATGTTCAAAGCCCTTTTTTGCTCTAGCATCCTGACCAGCATGTGCACGGTGGAATTCCATCGGTTTGGCACAGCCTGAATGATGGAATGTGCAGGTAGCCGAAGGTCCTGCTGGATCACTGCTAAACGCTGTTTGGCTAGTAAGGAATGATTAAAATGGGTAGCACAGCTTCTCAGCACTGACAGAATACTCAGGCTAGTGAACCCACCATGCTCACTGGCATATATGTTCAAAGCCCTTTTTTGCTCTAGCATCCTGACCAGCATGTGCAAGGTGGAATTCCATCGGGTTGGCACAGCCTGAATGATGGAATGTGCAGGTAGCCGAAGGTCCTGCTGGATCACTGCTAAACACTGTTTGGCTAGTAAGGAATGATTAAAATGGGTAGCACAGCTTTTCAGCACTGACAGAATATTTTGGACAGCTCTTTGTGAGTTGAGGCCATCATTGACAACAAGCTGTAATATGTGGGCACTGCAGCTCATGTCAGGCAGTTCAGCAATTCTCATACCTTTGACAATGTTAGCACCACTGTCCCTGAGAACAAGAACCACTCTGTCTTTGTCAATTTCCCATTCTTCCAGCATTCCCAAGAACATCTCACTAATGTACTCCCCAGTGTGTG
This sequence comes from Sinocyclocheilus rhinocerous, assembly GCF_001515625.1. Classification (NCBI taxonomy): domain Eukaryota; kingdom Metazoa; phylum Chordata; class Actinopteri; order Cypriniformes; family Cyprinidae; genus Sinocyclocheilus; species Sinocyclocheilus rhinocerous. Next base: position 2,454,121 of record NW_015652998.1, on the reverse strand, counting down.
ATCCAGTCATTGCTTTTGTGTTTAGAATTACTTGTCTGCGAATCCATTGATCATCAATGAAATGGCATGTGAGACTCATGAGGGATTCAGTTGTACCGGACCAGCAGTCTGTGGTAAAAGCCAAGCTATAACCTGCTTTATCAGGTTTTAGCAGTGCTTTAACCTTCTCAACGATACTGCTGTGAATACTGGGGAACACCTCTGTTCTGTAGAACTTCTCACTCTTTAGAGTATAACTTGGTCCTGCAGTAGCCATGAGTCTCTGGAAGCCTTTATTTTCAACAAAGTTGAAAGGCTGATTGTCTGTAGCAATCATTTCTGTAATCAGCCTGTCTAGTTTTTTTGAGCGGACATCAGATGTCTTCCACTTTGTCTGCTTATCAAACATCATAGGAAGAGAAGCTTGAATGTGGCTTGATGTATTTTCCTCTTCAGCATCTCTTTTTTTCTTTGCCTCATCAAAGATAGTTAAGTGATGTATCTTTAGGTGGGTCCACAGGTTGGAGGTATTTTTTGTTATTTTAGATTTTGACCCCATGCTCACATTCATTTGGCATTCTTTGCAAACTGCCAGCCCTGGCAATGACTGAGTGAAGTAAGTCCATACTTCACTTTGGTTTTTCCTCTCAGTCATCTTTAAAAAAAAAGTGTTGAAAATTAGTAGTCTTTCATGTTAATTTTAATCTTCATATTACAAAAAATAATTTTATTTATAAAAAGCATCAGCAGCAACACTAATGTTAACAATAAGCAAAATAAATGTAGAATGTCTAATGTTTTCAAATGGAGAAAATAAATTAAAGTCATATCAACTTTAAAACTGCATGCAGAAATGTAATACTTCATTTTAAACTACAGTTTTAGTAGATTTATAAGCTGTTTAATAGGCTAAAGAGTGAAGAATAATTCGCTGGATAATGTTAAATAACTGAATAATATTCTCTGGAATATTGAAATATAACAAACAAAACATCGTATTATTTCTCAACTGGTATGTTATATCAGAATTATTAATAATGTTTTTGTCGTTCTAGATTATGAAATACCTGCTGACAAAGCGCTGTTTATCTGTGCATTTACACAGAACTATACTCAAACAGCGGTCGCTCGCGGAGATAATAAATAATTAATTTCCATAAGGTTGTGTTGTCACGGTCAAGGTGTGTGGAGGCAGGCAGGATGACGAGGACGACAGGGATTCAAATAAGGATGTTTAATGTAGAGACAACAAGGCAGATACGGGTAGATGAGACACACACACTCAGGGTAACATTCACAATAACCGACAAACTAGACTACAGGAGGCAGGAACCATGACTCTGTGAGTTCGTCTCTATTTCTTCGAGCCAAGCTACATTTCAGGCATTTATGAAACACATCTAATTTGTGCATTAATGGCTGTTATGTTAAATAAAGTTTGCTAATTATAGCAAAGCAAGTAAGTATACTTTACCTGTGCACGCCGTTGTCTCCCCTCCCCTCAGATGCGCTGTAATGGCGATCCTGTGTGCAATTCTGAAAACACCCACAAGATGGCGGCGTTTATCGGTAAATCCGATATTACAAAACCGATATCCGATTATGGTAAAATGCTTAAATATCGGGAAAAATATCGGTAAATCGATATATCGGTTGATCTCTAGTGTATATATATTGTTTTATATTTTTTTAATTTTAGATTGTTAAAAATGCACCATAAATGTCTCTTAAATTTGCAATAAGTTTATATAAATATAAAGCAACTCAATAAAAACAATGAATTCAAAAACACTTCATATACTGAATATATATATATATACAGAGCTTGGTAGTAACTGATTACATGCCATCTGGATAACGTAATCAGCTTCCCAAAATCAGGTACTCGTATTTAGAGTATATTACATTTTATAATGCTCATAATCAGATTACAGTTACTTTTTTATGGATTACGTATTATTCACACAATGGCAGTAAATCATTCTTAATTTATTGATTCTCCCTAATTCTTCTTTTTTCTCTTTTAAATTTTCCTGTCTAAAAATCCTGTGTCACACCATTTAGCTTTTTATATTCACAATATAAAATGGCCATGTAAATGTCATGTAAGTAATTTTGTGATCCATGCAAAGGATTCCCACAAAGGGATTCCCAAACGTTTATGTCAGCCAGACCCCTCTGACATAAAATATTTACATGAAATATCTCTGAGGAAGTTAATATTTCAATAATTTAACAACACATTTGCATGTTTACAGTTAGATGTCACTTAATGGTCACACTGACATGCAGGTAAACAAATTAAATATTTCTATTTTTAGTGTTCAAAATTAAATAATTTATTTTACATTTTTATGATTTAATTAATTATTAGTATTTTATCAACTCACAAACCCACTACAGTTCTTACATTAAGACCAGTTTGGGAAGCCCTGATTTAATGTAATGTTTAATGCGTATTATGATGTTGATATCAAAAAATGGAATATATTTTCTTGCTCTTTCCTTTTTCATATCAATATGGTATGTTTAATGGTAAGTTTAAAGTAAGTTAGATAAAATGTAATCTAAAAAGTAGTCAGAATACATTACCTAAGTGAGTAATCTAGATTACTTTATTAACTACAATTTTCATCATGTAATCTGTAATCAGTAATGGACTACAATTTGTAAGTAATCTACCCAGCTCTGTGTGTGTGTGTGTGTGTGTGTGTATATATATATATGTCATGAACGCATAGACTGACCATTGTTGTTACTAGCCCAGCAATTTTTCATGTCTTTTGACAGCCTAAAAACAAGTATTAACCTCAAGCAGCATCTGTAAAACGCTGGAGCACAAGGCTATTAATATGGAGGATATTGAGTGTCATATCTGACATGTGTGTTGTCTCGGCCCCCCATTCATCACATATTGGTGGCAAGTTAGGAGTGTTTGCCTCCCCCACTGTCAGCCTTTATTCATGTGGTGTTCAACTCTATTGATCAGGAGATGCACGTTGATAAGAATAAAGGGCAAGCTCAATAACAATCAGTGTCAATCATAGTGAAACTGCCAAGATCCATAGCCACTAGCGGCACGTATTAGCCTAAATGAGGACAGGCGTGGATTCTCTCACGTGTGCGCTGTGAATCACTCCTAATCCACGCTGTCCTGGTTGTAAATAGTCATACAAAGCAATAGCAGGGAAATGGGGATTTGAGTGAGACAGCTTAGTGCCGAGGAAGTCCCAGTGCACCACTCCTCTCCTCTTCTCCCCAAGATGAGTAAGACATTTATATGGAAGAGCACCAAACACTGTGTCTAGACTACAAATTCATTCATTTATGAACTATATTACCATTGCACAGTGTAAAAAAGACATTTAAAAGAACATTTCTATGTGTAGTTCAAATTGATTATGTTACCAATATTTGTGTGTTCTATGCAGGAACTTTTTTGCTCACCAGCCACTGTGGCTAGTGGTTTTTCAAAGTTACTAGCCACTCAGCATTTTCACTGGCCACAATTTTTTTTGATTTGTTGGGAAATTATGTTTTATATGATTAAAGTTTATATTCATTTTAGATTAAAACGATATTAATTTAAAACATATAAATATATCTTGTCTTAATTGATTAGATTTTTTTTAGAAGGCAAGGCAAGTTTATTTATATCGCACATTTCGTACACAATGGTAATTCAAAGTGCTTTACATAGAAGAAAGTAAAATAATCATTAAAAAAAATTATAATCACAAAAATAAAACAAGGAATTTAAAAACTTTGAAGATGATTTAAAAATTTATTTAAAATGAATTTAAGACAGTTAAAAATAGAAAATGATTATACATACATAAAATACAGTGCAATCAGTTCGGACATCGCACAATGCTCATTCGATAAATGCACAGCTAAAAAGATGAGTTTTTTTAGTCTAGATTTAAATGTGACTAATGTTTTAGCACATCTGATCTCTTCTGGAAGCTGATTCCAACTGCGGGGCTGGCATCCTCACCTGACTGTTTGCAATTTCAGCGAGAACTTTTAGATCCCTACAGAACTAAAGGAGTATATTTAACCCCCCTCGGTCATTTAAATTTTAGACACTAACTGTAGGTAATGAAATAAAGGGAGCATTTAAACATAATTGCGCAGTTAACATCAGTCCTGCTGGCTGTGCTAGTTATTTTTTGTCTTGTTTTGTTAAACTGGAGGTGGTATTGTAAGTCATCAGTCTAATGACAGTTCCCACTGTTCTGCTAATACACTTATGGATCTGACTGTTCCCGTGACAGCTCGCATCTGAGTCATTATCCCGCCGGGATTTATCTCAGACAGGACTCCTGGAGTTATTTGACACCAAAAACTAGGGTTAGGAAATCTGCTTGGATGAACAGTAAGGTATAATAAACTGCGGTCCAGTGAGCAAGTAATGGATTTTAAAGGAATTGTTCAAACTAAGGATGCACCAAAATGAAAATTCTGGGCCGAAACGGAAACAGAAAATTCTGGATGCACATTGCCGAAAACCGAGACCGAAAATGCTTTTTAATAATAATTTTTTTATTTGATTAAATTATATAAAATAAATTAGTAAGACTTTTTAATTTAACCCAATAATTTTAATGATACTGAATTGAATAAAAAAATACAAGCCAATAAAATAATCTCACTTTTACTGAAAAAAAATTGGACAGAAAATATATTAATATTAAATATCAATATATTATTTTTCTTCAGTTCTATGCAACAGAATCAGATTTACCTGAATTTTTTTTGTTTAATTATCCAAATAATTTATAGTCCTACAAAACTATTTTTATCAGAGCATGTGAGCAGAGCATAGCGTCACGAGAGGGCAGCGTCATTTTACCAGCGCTGCCCAGTACAACTGTACTTCACCATGTTACAACACAGTAGTGTTGTATTGCAAACAGGAACTAGGCTTGCCGCGATAGACGGTGCTGACGGTGATACCGTTGTTAAGCCTTCTGACTTGATTGTTTGACCCCTAGAGTCAAGGTATGCATTCACCTTGAGAACTTCATCTTTGTTTCCAAATGCAATGACTTCAGTTTTTTCCTTGTTTAACTGAAGAAAGTTCTCGCACATCCAACTGTTAATTTCATCAATGCATTGGCAGAGGGAGTCAATGGGGCTGTAGTCATTTGGAGATAAGGCTAGGTAAATCTGGGTATCATCAGCATAACTGTGATAGGCAATTTGGTTCTTTTTCATTATTTGACTTAGTGGGAGGATATACAGGCTAAACAAGAGCGGTGCAAGAATTGAGCCTTGTTGGACTCTGCATGTCATGGACGTCCACTTAGGGAAGCCAGTGTAAGGACCTGAGGACTGGTGTAATATGCTCAGATTTTCTGGTTCTAGTCAGAATTCTGGCAGCAGCGTTCTGGATGAGCTGCAGCTGTCTAATGGTCTTCTTGGGAAGGCCGGTGAGGAGACCATTACAATAGTCCACCCTGCTGGTGATAAAGGCATGAACAAGTTTCTCCAAGTCTTGACTGGAAACAAAACATCTAATTCTTGCAATGTTTTTGAGATGATAGTATGCTGATTTAGTTACTGCTTTGACATGACTACTGAAACTAAGGTCTGTCTCCAGAATCACACCAAGATTCCTGACTTTATTTTTAGTTGTTAGACCCCTAGAGTCAAGGTATGCATTCACCTTGAGAACTTCATCTTTGTTTCCAAATGCAATGACTTCAGTTTTTTCCTTGTTTAACTGAAGAAAGTTCTCGCACATCCAACTGTTAATTTCATCAATGCATTGGCAGAGGGAGTCAATGGGGCTGTAGTCATTTGGAGATAAGGCTAGGTAAATCTGGGTATCATCTGCATAGCTGTGATAGGCGATTTGGTTCTTTCTCATTATTTGACTTAGTGGGAGCATATACAGGCTAAACAAGAGCGGTGCAAGAATTGAGCCTTGTGGGACTCCGCATGTCATGGACGTCCACTTAGACTTATGCTCTCCTATACTCACATAATAACCTCTCCCTTCTAAGTATGACCTGAACCATTTGATTGCCATCCCAGAAAGCCCGACCCAGTTTTCCAGTCTCTCTAGTAGTATGTTATGATCGACAGTGTCAAACGCAGCACTGAGATCTAGTAGTACCAGCACTGATATTTTGCCAGATTCAGAATTTAAGCGAATATCATTTATTATCTTAATGAGCGCTGTCTCTGTGCTGTGATGCGGTCGAAAACCAGATTGAAAATTGTCCAGGTATCCATTTGAGTTTAAGTATTTGTTCAGCTGATTAAAGACTACCTTTTCAATAATCTTTCCTATAAAAGGAAGGTTTGATATTGGTCTATAGTTGCTCAATATGGTGTTATCAAGATTGCTCTTTTTCAGAAGGGGTTTAACAACTGCAGTTTTCAGGGAGTTTGGAAAAGTCCCAGAAAGAAGTGAGGCGTTCACCACTTCTAAGAGATCTGCTTCCAAACAGTTAAGCACCCTTTTGAAAAAATATGTGGGAAGTGTGTCAAGATAGCAGGTTGACGATTTAAGGTGCTGTACTATTTCTTCCAAAATTTTGCTATCAATTTCTTCAAAAGCAGACATAGTATCTTCTTTTTGATATTGTGGTCGAATCTGTCTAACCTCTGCATAACTTGGGGATGTGCTAATCGCCTTCCTGATATTATTGATCTTCTCAGAAAAGAAGGAAGCAAACTCATTGCATTTGCTGTCGGAGAGCATTTCACTGGCAATCTGACTTGGGGGGTTTGTCAGTCTCTCAACAGTAGCAAAAAGAGTGCGAGTGTTGTTTAAGTTACTGTTTATAAGGTTTGAGAAGAATGACTGTCTAGCTTTGCCTAGTTCCACATTGAAAGCACGAAGGCTATCTTTATATATGCTATAGTGGATTTCAAGTTTCGTCTTCCGCCACATCCGTTCTGCTTTTCTGCATTGTCTTTTCATACTCTGAACTGCTGTTGATTTTCTCCAAGCTGATTTCTGTCTGCCAGACTTCTTACTGACTTTTACAGGAGCAATATTATCAATAACATTCTTAACTTTTGAGTTAAAGGAATCAAGGAGAAGATCAACAGAGTCTGCAGAAATGCTTGGTGTTAAAGATATAGCCTCCATAAATAGCACACTAGTGTTTTCGTTAATGCATCTCTTTCTGACAGAGACAGATCTAGATTCAGTGGTAACAGAGATCAATATATTAAAGAAAATACAGAAGTGATCAGATAGTGCTACGTCCTTAATAACAATGGATGAAATGTTTAGACCTCTACTGATGATTAAATCTAGAGTATGTCCACGATTGTGTGTGGGTTCATGCACATGCTGAATCAGGTCAAAAGTGTTTAAAACAGTTATAATTTCTTTTGTAGTTTTGTTTTCTGCATTATCTATGTGAATATTAAAATCCCCTGCAATAGCAAAACAGTCAAACTCTGAGGAAATCATTGATAGCATTTCTGTGAACTCTTCAGCAAAGGCTGGAGAGTATTTTGGAGGCCTGTAAATAATGATAAACAGAATGCGTGGAGCACCTTTCAACACAATCCCTAGATATTCAAAAGACAAGTACTGACCAAATGATACTTGCTTGCATTGATAGACATCTTTAAATAGAGCAGCTACACCTCCACCTCTCCTAACAGTCCTGCAAACACTCATGAAAGTAAAGTTAGGAGGGGCTGTTTCATTGAGGACCGTTGCACTACAGCTGTCTTCTAGCCATGTTTCGTTTAGAAACATAAAATCCAGGTTGTTTGTGGTTATTAAGTCATTGATTAGAAATGATTTATTTTTTAGTGAGCGAATGTTTAAAAATGCTAACTTGATGGCATTGCTTTGTGTCTTTACAGCAATCTTAGTTTGACGCATAATAGGCCGCAGATTAGATGAGTCAGCCGTACGGCTTGAGAAGGCCTTAGACTTTTTTATCACGTGATAAAACAGAAATAGAGAATAGGCACACTGGGTTCTCGCTTGTTCTGTAAACAGTTGTGAATGTTGCTGCTATCAAAGCGGGGACCCAACACATATCACTGAGAGCTGCTATCAGATGTTTTTGGTTCACCTACAGCAGATGGAGGGTTTGGGCCCTGGCGCTGTGGCAGCGGCCGGAGAGCTCTCACAGGAGGAGGAAGACGAGCTGGGCCCACAGGCTTTGGTGGTTGTGGGGCCCGCCGTTTTTTAGTTGATATCTGGGGGCTTGCAGCAAAAGAGTGGGAGAGTCTGGTCCCAGCATAAACCAGTTCCTCCATTTTCTGTGAGAAGCTTAGAAGTGGAGATGTTGGAGAGAGGAATAATGTGTCTGGTGAGCGGGGCTCTAGCTCTGTTGTTTCCGGTGGCTGTGATATGTTGTCCTGGCTTCCCTGGCTGTTTTCCAGAAAGTCGTCCTTGGGTGCTGAGTCTTGGAGCTGTTCTGATACGTCACAGTCTGTCTGTGATGAGCTCTGTGGGAAGGGCTCAGCCGGGATGGTGTCCATGAGCAGTGCTTGTTGTGGCTGCGTGGTGTTATCAGTGTCCTTGTGGGATGTGTCAACCACATGATGACTCGGAAGCTGATATGAAGTCCTGTGGTCACTCATACTCTGTCCAGGTGTGTGTGTGCCATTCAGGTTGAGTAGTTTGGCACACACTACTGAAGGATGACGGATGGAGAAGTAGATGTTGTCCTTTAGCACTCTTGCACCAAGTTTGTTTAGGTGGAGGCCATCCAGTTTAAACAGTTGTCTATGGCCCCAGAAAAGATTAAAGTTGTCGATGAAATTCACTCCTTTTATATTGCAAGATCGTTGTAGCCATGTGTTCAGCCCAAGCAACCGTGAAAACATATTAGTTCCCCTTGTTGGGAGTGGTCCACTGATGAACGACTGAACTTTGAGTCTTTGAAGTGTTTCAAAGAGTTCACTGAAATCCTACTTAAGGAGTTCTGACTGCTCTTTCCGAATATCATTCTTCCCCACATGGATGATGATTCGATTTGCAGTCTTGTGCTTCATCAGAATGTTCCGGAGTTCCCAGTTCACATCAGAGACGGTTGCTTGATGAAAGCAGCATATTGTTGTATTTCTGTTACTGATGTTTCTGATAATGGAGTCGCCCACTATCAGAATTCTGGGCTCGGCTGCGCTCTGAGCTGAATGCCACTGTCTGCTCGACCTTGAGCGCCTGTTAGTAGCGATGTTAGCTGCTGGCTGATACGATCCATGTTTAATCACATGTGGGGATTCCTCACCCGCATTCATTAATGCTTCAAATCTGTTTTCAAGATGCCCCTGTCTGCTCGACCTTGAGCGCCTGTTAGTAGCGATGTTAGCTGCTGGCTGATACGATCCATGTTTAATCACATGTGGGGATTCCTCACCCGCATTCATTAATGCTTCAAATCTGTTCTCAAGATGTATAGGAGGTGGTAGAATACCATTGTTTGCAAGCCTTGTCATAGCCGAATCTGGGGTAGAGGATGCTATTGCAGCAATATGAGATACTCGTGGCAATCTGATGTCTTGAGTACCTTTGGCTCTCGCTCCCTGTTTGTGCCATCGATTAGTGTGTCGATCAGTTTTGGCTTGTTCCTCTACACTTGGTATAAACTGTTGAGATTCACTAGATTCATGGGACTCACCGGTTGTATGCTGAGGGGGTCAATGATGACGGTCTGCTGAGTGTTCTGCCCGTTTTGGAAGTCCAGCAAGTAGCTTTGTTTCAAGAACCACAATCCTTTGTAGAAGTTTGCGGCAGTTCATGCAAGTAGATCCAACAGGAGGCATTCTCTCTCTCGTCTGTTTGAATGTAGACAGCTGAGTTTTCCCTTCTCCGGAATGTAAGCTGCTGGCAGGGGGAGGCAAAAGTCCCCTTTTTTGTAGTATTATTCCAGTCCCAAAGAGTTTTTAGTTTTAGTGTTTGTGCCAAAAATGTGTTGTTTGAGCACTGTGCTGATCTGCTGAAGTAAAAATCTTAGAAAAATCCGAGAAAAGTACAGAAACAGGGAGCAAAGCGCAGAGCAGTAAGCAAGAACGTCCGAACGGTAGCGAAGCCGGAAGCAAAGCCTTTTAGCTTCTTATCGATCCACTGGTTCACATTTACAACTACGTGTTTGCTGCGTAAAAGTATGGGTTGATTTTCACATTGTTCTGAATAAAAACATCAGACTGGCCTATTGAAAATGCACATTCATTTTCTGCCAGCAGGTGGCGCTTTTGGAACGGCAGAAATATAGCGATTTGCCCAGTAATGGCTGTACACAAAGCAGTCATAAACAATACTTTATCAGGCATTATAAGTAGGTAAGATAAAATGAAAATGCCATAGAGAGTTTTCTGAAAACAGTCAATTCCCTTCAGAGATACATTCATATAAAAACACCCACGCTGCGTTTTGAAACGTGTAGCACTCATATTTATTCAATGAAATTATAGCCTTTTGAAGTTTAATCGTCACATTAAATCATATCGCGATTCTTGTCTTTCTGTCCCCAAATTTAAGACCTCTTGAATTTATAATAAAGACATTTCTTGTACCATTTAGGGCATTTAAGACTTTTATGGCCTTAAATTTGATACAACTAAATTTAAGGATCTTTAAGGACCCCCGGAAATCCTGAAATTTCAACCCACCAAAGTGGCTAGTGGGAGTGACTGTCACATGCCACTACTGAAATCCACCCTCATTTGCCGGGTTGGCGGGTGTTAATGTCAAGCCCTGGTTCTATGTATTTCTATATAGTCCCTTGCAGAGTATTTCATAATTAGCTTAGCAACATGCTAATGCCACAATTAAAGTCAGTTGTGAGTCAATCTCATGTACAGTATTTCATCATCAGCTTGGCAACATGTTAATGTTACACTGTTGAAATGAATTAATTGTCAGTTATGTACACAATATGTAGTTTCTAGTTTAGCTACATGCTGTTACATTACTGAAATCAATGAGTCAATCCCATGCAGAATATTTTGTTGTTAGTTTAGCAGCATGCTAATGCCACACTTTACTGCAATTAATTGTAATAATAAGCCCATGGGGATCGCTTGTGTGGTAAACATAGACTTATGTAGAGAGTTCTGGACCAAAATACTTATAATGTTCCCTGTCAATGAAGATGCTCCCTTTGTAGACAATAGGGAGCCAGGCAGCACACATCAGGCCTTGAATGTGGAGGAAAAGCATCTGAATATTTGAAGGGCAAATCTACTCAGTGTACATTTCAAACTCAAATCAAGTGTTCTGAAAATCAGTCAGAGCTGCAGGGTCAGACATATGTTATTATTTCAGCCTCATTTTGAGTGGCTTGTGCTGTTTTGTATCAAAGTGTCCATACCTCCAGCAGCATAAATCTTTTGTTCTAAGATTGCTTTTCCATGACCTCAAATTGGACTTCAAATTTGTGGTTCTTTTGAAGTGAACCTTCACGACACCACGTAAATCACAGCTCACGTCAGCACTCTTGCGGTGCATTGGAAATTGTGCCATTGTGAATAGTGTCAGTTAAGTAAGCCCTTGATCAAGCTGACACAATGCTATACTTCCCTTTTAAGGATTAGGACATTTAAAGTGCCCTCTCCTTTCTTTTTGGCCATGTCAAAAAATTAGTCATGGTGTATTTGTCAAAAATGTATGCACACATCAAAACACAACCTGCAATTTCAGTGCTCTTAATAAACTTGTCTTACCAAACACATAGGCATTGTGCAGAAGTGCAGATAAGAAGCGTGCTAATTATCCTTTAATAAACGCAGTCAGGCAAAACTAATGCTGCAATGCGTCTTTTAATTAGAAGTTCGAAATGTCAGAGTCTTTAGTATTTGTAAATCAGACTCAAAAAACAAGCAAATTTGTCATAGCTTTTCTTTTCTCCCAGTAAATGCTTTGATCGTTCAAAGGCAGGCTTTTTATTTAAAATAACCCTGATGGTGCTTTCAGTATATTTAAGGTTGGTTGTCTTAAGGTTTTTTTTTTGTTTGTTTTGTTTTCAGCAGTTCAGCTACATCAGTATTTGATGGATGTCGAGGACACAAAATGTTTTTGTATATTTGGTGTAAATTAAGCATAATAACATTGGAAAGGCTTTGAAACAGAATGTTTTTCTCAATAAGCTTCAATAAGTAATTTAACTCTGCCCAGTTGAGGTTTTAAAATATTTGTAGCTGACAATGGTGAACAGTTAGAACAAGAAAAACTCTAGCAAAATGTGAACTAGATCAATACAGCACTATTTCAGCCAGACCGACTAAGACTGTCTACAAGCCAATTCAGTTAGTCATGGAAACCACACACAAACCTTTAGAGCTCATTGCATTAACTCTTTAATAGTTTATGATGCTTACCATGATTGTTTTTATTACATTCATATGTAAAAGGTATTCCTCTAGCTATGTTTTTTGTTTGTGTGTATTAAAATAGAGAACGCGAATGCACATACTGGTGTCACCATCAATAAATACCTTCTTATACCTCATCTAGCCTTCGAAAGGGGAGTCTCATTCTGCCGATGCTCCCAGCCTCGCAAACAGATAAATATGCCCATATGAGTGAACAGCAAAATTGTTCTGACCTCTCGATAGGAAAGGACAAACTGATGCGCCCAAATCAGTCATGCCCCAGATCCAATTACATGTTTTATGAATGTGAGGTATGAGTCGGGAATGTTAATTCAAACTCAGGTCAAACCAAGGGGCAGCAAAGCCATTTGGTCTAGCATCATAAGAGCTGAACAAATGCCTCAGTAACCAATGGGTGTTTCTTCAGCCGTGGGTGCTTTTGAGCTTGTGGACTTTCAGAAAATACAATTGAAACAGTGGACATACATCACAGAAGAATTCTGTCATCTTCTGGAAGAATTTTGGCTACAGTGTTTTAAAATGACATTTCAAACACTGTCAATTACGCCACGCCATTTAGAATGCGGTGGAAGTGACATTTTAAGCATTTTTGGAATATATTGACTCCTTTGTCTTCCTAAAGCTAATTTCATTGGTAGCATTTTATGTATCCTAAATACACACAATTAAAGTGCCCCTATTATGGGTAATGAAAGGTTCATATTTTGGTTTTGGGAGTCACCAACAACAGGATGCATGCAAGGTCAAAAAACACTTTCATTGTCTTATAATATGCATGCATTTATTTTTACCTTACTTGCTCAATGACTCCCAAACGATTCGCTCAACGATTCATTTTTCCAAACCCCCTCCTGCGTGACGCTAATCTGCGGTGATTGGTCCGATTGGTCTCATTTTAGGCATGTAATGCCTGATAAAGCAACGTTTGTGAGCGCAGTGCTGCTTTGTGTACAGTGTTACCGGGCAGGGTTGCCAGGTTTTTGCAACCCAATTGCTACTCAAAATTAGCCCAAAACTAGCCCAATCGCGTTTCGAGGGGGGTTTCCTGGTAAAAAATCGCATTCCGGGTGATAAAATACACGTTTTTCGGTGGGGATCCTTCAGTAAAATTCGTATTCCAAGGGCTAAATATCACGTTATTGGGGTCGCTTCAACCCGCGGACATGAAAAACAACCCGCGGCAATGCTGTTGCCGGGGAAACCGCTATTTTTATCGCTCCAAAAGCTGCACCTAGTGGCAAAGAATGAATTTGCATTTTCATTCAGACCAACG
>NW_015652998.1:2406309-2438542 GCF_001515625.1 Sinocyclocheilus rhinocerous | reverse complement strand
GCTGTGTTACACACTGCATGAAAGGTAATTTTCAAAAATCCATAATAGGGGCACTTTTATTTTATTTTCACACTTTTTGCATCACTGTACAAAATTACAAATTGAAAATGACACACAATAAAAATGTAACTTATACAGTATATATATATTTTTTTTTATAAATTTATAAATATATATTTTATATATATAAAAAAAAACTTTATTAAGGGCAAAATTGCTTATTGTGGTGAAAATAGCTGAGGCAACTGTAATTTTTATATTTATATAAATCACACAAAAAATATTGAAATTGTTTTTTTTATTATTTCTTTGTTGAAATCATCATTGATTTAACATTTTAATCATTCATGTTTATAGTCATTTTTTATAGTTTCTGAAAGTCTGGGTCAAGGGTAAAACTATAATATCAAAAGGTATTTGAAAAGTAGAAAAATTTAATTAAAAGTTATTGAAAAGTTTTAATGTGAAAAAAGCTGAAAACTGTTAACTTTCATCAAAACAACCCCTGGGGCATAAGTGGCAGAATATGACAAAAGCAGTGGGCTTAAAAGAAAACTGGCCAAATAAATCAACAATTTCAGACTGCTTGCAGAGAATGTTGTAGAGAAATCAAATTAAATGCAATCTGCCTCCAAACTTGGAAAAATGAACCATCTGTACTTGTATTCACTTTCAGAACTCAGATGACCTGCTGGTGGCATCAGCCGAATGTCCCAGTGATGATGAGGATCTGGAGGAGTGTGAGCCGGGCACTGGTGAGTACAAACACGCACAGCAGCACTGAGGCCATACAGACCCACACAAGCTCCAGGCGCTCACAGGCAGCACAAACATCAGATCAAACAATTTTCTTTAAAAAAAATTCACTTTTTTTTTTAAATAAGCAGAGGTTTTTAATGACTTATGGATATATTCCGGTTGGATATACTGCAGTTCTGTAGATAATTCCTCATTTTAAATCTCACTAGAACTTCAATTACAAAAACGTTTTTAATTGTTTGTTAATTTTTAAGATGTTATTTTATATAATTGTAATGTCTTATGTGTTCAGTAAAAACATGTTTTATATGTAAAATGAAATTCTAGCAAATATTCAGGAAATAACTTTCAGCAGTTGGGTCTAAAATATAATTTTTACAGTTTCACTTTAGTTTCAGACTTACAAGTGCAATTTTAATTTGTGTTCCTAATGTAAATTCTGTTTCCCATAATGCTTTTCTACTAGCACTCTTCCCCCATATTAACCCTATAGATGCTATGAACAAAGACGTATGCTTTAGAGCTCAGCGGATCATTTAGGAACTACATTATGAGCTGATATGGCTGAGCTTAGACTAAGGGTTATATTGCTTAAAGGGTGGCCTTATACCATCTGGGCTATTCATAAAGTTAAGTGGCCATTCCACTCCATCGTTGGGTTCCACTTTAAGCATTCATATATCAGTAAAGGTGTGACTTCAAGCCGTGTTGCATAGTACATGGAATTATTACTCTGTGCTCAGCTATTGCTCTTGTGATTGTGCATTATGTTGCAATCATTCAGTGTCGTTGAGTGGTTGAGGTTTTTCTGATGGCCCATCTGGAAAATCAGCTGTTGCTGTTTGACATTTGTCCAAGCCTTTAGTTTCATTTCAGATTATTTTAGTTATAAGTAATGAAATGTTGGAAATTAAACATATTAACCCAGACATTTCTTATTAAATAATTGCTACAACAGCCCTATTTATTGGCTCTGTCTCAAAATCTAGTCAGCTGCCTGCCTAGCTTTTTTGTGCATCATTTGCACACTCCTGACACTAAAAAACTTTCAAATAATTTGAAGCGGTATAGCTTGTTTGTTTCATAGATAAGGCAATCCCATAATGTGATGTGACAAGCTTCAAAGAGAAATATTTTTAAATAAAGTATAAAAAATGTTATTAATGTGTCATAATGAAGCAGCCTTACACTAACTATCAGAAGTTTGGGGTTGGCAAGATCTTTTAATGTTTTTGAAAGAAGTTTCTTATGCTCATAAGGCTGCATTTATTTGATAAAAATACAGTAAGTATAGTGTATATAGTTAGTAATATTGTGATTCATTTTATTACCATTTAAAATAAATAAATAACTAAATAAATAAAATGTAGTTCATTCCTGCGATGACAAACCTGAATTTTTAGCGGTCATTCATGCATTCTTCAGTGTCACATGATCCTTCAGAAGTCATTCTGATATGCTAATTTGGTGCTTAAGAAACATATTTTATCAATATTGAAAACAGTTGTGCTGCTTCATATTTTTGTGGAACCCATGATACATGTTTTTAGGATTCTTTGATGTATAGAAAATTCAAAAGAACATTTATTTGAAATATAAATTTTTTCTAAAATTATATATGGCTTTACTGTATGTGCTGAAAAAAGTGTTAAAAAAATTACTGACACCAAACATTTGAAAAGTAGCGTACATCATTAAAATGTTTTGGCTGTCTGTGTGCATTATACTCAACTTAGCTCAAATTAGCTTAATCACATGCCAACATCAGAATCAGAATTTGAGTGCCATGTTAGTGGCTTTTTTATTACGTTTCTGCCTTTAAATTGCATCTCAGATCAGTCAGATCCACTCACGAGCTTCCATTTTGTTTGTAATAAGATTTATATAGATAATTCCCTATATAGGCATTAGACAGAAATTAGCTAACTAGATTTTGAGACGGCATTTAACTTATCACACAGTGCACATATGCAGAGGATTTTATCATTGCAAAGTGAAATCTGTATTTATGCAAGTCAAATGAAAGGCTAGAAAACAGATGAGTGTGTCAAAGAGTATGAAGGGGAGAAAATTTGTGATTTTAAAGGGACCATCTTACACACCTTTGTTTTTTGTAATTTGCTTTTTTTCCATGCAAAAATCATGCGGCCTATTTGTTAATGTAAGTGACCCAAACTCAATGGTTTGCTATCTTGTTTAACCAAAGAAGAGCCAAGAGCTATTCAAGATATGAGTTGGTTCTGTTTTACATGTTATTGTAGTGATCTAGATATATTTATGTTAGTCATTTGAATAGGTTTAGAAAATATTGTAGCATTTTACATGTGAATATAAAGTATTGTGTGTAGAATCTTTGTCTTAGAATAAATTCCACAGAATAGAATTCTAAATCTAAAACTAATAGAGTGTGCGTGTATATGCATGTAGATATTCTCGAGTCCTTACTAATTGTTCTTCCTCTCACCCTTTCTCCTCTCCCATCCCAGGAGGTGAACTTGTGTTGCCTATAATTACTGTGGACACCCAAGACCCCCTTCCCATAGCCACCCGTTACCCCGCCATCCCTGCCCCCCCCACATCCCTGACCCCTCTCCAAACCACCAAAGAGTCCCTCGTTCTGTCCGACCTCCGCCCGCCATGCCCTCCAGACCAGGAGGACTGCGGCGACCCCATGGAGGTATCGGCCTTCGGCTCCGGAGAGATGACGGAGTCCGATGACGAGGACTTTTACAAAAACTCCCCCATGGTCACAGACAGGACGGTCCTACCGCCGCCCCCTGCCGTGGGCAAGAGCGGAGGCCAGAGCCCAGGTGACCACCGTCCTCCAGTCCCCGGCCCCACCACACACCCCAACCAGCTCCACATCCCCGCAGGCAAAATGAATACCCGTGACCAGGTGCTCCTACCGCCCGCCCCGTCCTCCCGTCACACTCCAGGGTTAACCTACCCACCTGGTTTCCCCCATGTGCCCACAGCTCACCCCACCGACCTGATGGAGAAGGGCCACCCGGGCGCCGTGGAGGTAATCAGGGAGTCCAGCAGCACCACAGGCATGGTGGTCGGCATCGTGGCGGCTGCTGCCCTCTGCATCCTCATCCTCCTTTACGCCATGTACAAGTACCGCAACCGGGACGAAGGTTCTTATCAGGTGGACCAGAACCGCAATTCAGGATCCGAAAGCAACGGCGCCGTAGTCAAAGAGAAGACGCCGAGCACAACCGCCGCCGTCGCAAAGACGACCGCCAAGGGCAAGAAAAATAAAGACAAGGAGTATTACGTCTGAGAGAGACAGAGGAGGAGGTTCACAGACAGGAAGTGTGCTGAGGATTTTAAAACTTCAAATCACCTCCTCTGCATCCTCAAACATTTAAGCCACACAATCTTCTGTTTACTTCTCCAAACGTTTTTCTGCCAACCGAAAGATACGGACGTAGGGAATGAGGAGGAAGGAACACTGACCGATAGATCCTCCTTTCGTTTCTGTCTTGCGAAGTCATTGTTTTATGTAATTTTATCTCTATCATGTCTAAAGAAAATCTTCCATTACATTCCAAATGATGTAATGCCCTCTTTGCAATTAAAAATTTATGTTTTGTGGGCCTCTATGGGAGAGTAACCAACACCATGGACAGGGAGAGAAAACCCACCGGTTTAACAGATGTATCCACACACGAGCTTTTGGTGCTATTCCTGAACGTTTGTTTAATATTATCTTCACAGAGCTATGAAATTGAGATCTTCTACGAGGCGGTCGTTGGCCCTTGTTGTAATAATTCATGAAGAACAGAAGCGATTGTGTTAGTTATTTGCACGAGACAAGCAGATGCTCCCATCAGTTCTTGTGGAGATGTTAAATCTGACACCTTTTTCGTGTTCAGTTGGAAAGGCGGTGGATAGCATCGCATTTTCTGACTGAGCCTGAAAAACCCGGAGAGTCTGAATTCGTTTACACTCTGGTATCTTTTGTCAGTGTAGAAATTAGGATTTATCTGTCTCTGCCATGAAACACATGATTCTAATTCTTTCTTTGTTGTTTGTCCGCCATGGTTTCATAAACACGTTCTCGCTTAGAATCGCAGATCAGACGGTGAAGCCTGCTTTGACAGCAACACCTCCACTAGCAGCTCAGAAGGTTGTTAGAACTTTAAAAAGCCAGCGAAAGGCATTCAGCAGGCATCTTTCTCTCTCTCTCTCTCTCTCCATGGTGCCGAAACATTGTGATCTGTTAGGCTACTAATTGTGTTCCATGCATGATGCATTCACATTCAGCTTTCCATGAGAGTTTTTTTATATGAATTACATAAAGTTGAACTCTCATCTCACCCGGAGGGATTCATAGCACCATGGGCGAGCACGACGCGGACAAAAGAGACCTCAGAAAGTGGGACTGTCCTGAACTGAACATCAGCTTGGACAAAAGATGTTGTATCTATGTAAATACAGGACATTGCTGAAAACGCTTCAGGAGACAGGTTTGTGTGTATCGAGCATACGGTACGTATGCGTGTGTGTGCTTGTGTGTGTGTGAGTGTTTGTCCTCGTTCGTCCTCCGGCATGAGAAAGATATACGCAAGACTACGAGAACCCTTTCTCTTGCCTCCTATATTCTCTATGGTGTGAAACTACAGCCCAATACCCATCCGAATGAGACTACAGACAGTGAAACAAACAGGATAAAGAGAACGGAGGCGAAATCATATTTTCAGAACTGTGTGGCATCTCTTTTAGGAGGGGAAAAAAGGAACTCGTTCTCATCGGGATGCCAGCTCACCACCTCCCAAACCTAAGAAAGTGAAAAGAAGCGAACTGACAAGGCTTTTATGGATAAAGCAGCACAACCTTGTGTCCAGACTTTTGTATCTAATGACACCTCCTGGAAAGGAGGAAAAAAGGAAGAAAAAAAAACTGTATACCGTCTAGATATTTCTCACACTTGAAAATATGTTTTTCCTGAATTGACGTTCCTTGTTATTACAAAGAGGTTTTTGTTTAGTCCTTTCTCTGCAAATGAAAAAAAAATGTTATTCACAATATATATTACTTCAGTAACACGAAGTGATTTTCAAATGTGAAATTCTGGGGGAAAAAATAATAATAATGTTTTGGGATTTTATTGAATTTGGTAAAAGATGAAGCATTACACCTAGCCATACCTCCATTTTACATTTGGGTTTTTTGTTACGTCATTGACAGGGCTTTTTCTGTTTGTGTTTTTGTTTTGTTTGTTCTTTTAAGATATAATTGTCATTTACCTATGCTGGTCAAAGTATATTCCCGTTCTTAATGTAATTGTAAAGTGTTACTGTGAGATGAAATCTAAATATGTGTACATTGACAGAGGGAAAAATACACTTGGTTCTATACTTCGTACTGATTTGGTCAGTGTGGTCTCTTTTATTTCTACAAATATTTGTCTTAAAGGGACTGACACTATCGTTCAAAAGTTTGGGATCTTTTAAACTTTCTTTTCATCAAACAATCCTGAAAAATGTATTACAGATTCCACAAAGATATTAAGAGGCGCATCTGTTTTCAACATAATAACGAGAAGAAATGTTTTCTGAGATTTGAATGATTTCTGAAGGATCATGTGACACTGAAGACTGGAGAAAGGTTCAGCTTTGCCAACATATGAAAAAATTATTTAAAAATATATTAAAATAGAAAACTAAATTGTAATAATAGTTCACAATATAACAGTTTTTATTGTATTTTCAATCAAATAAATGTAGCTTTAATGAGAGACTTCTCTCGAAAACATAATATTAAAAAAATCAACAAAATATATATATATATTATCAACCCCAAACTTTTGAATGGTAGTGTAAGTCACCCGAAAATGAAAATGTTATTAGTATTGTTGTTCTAAACCTGTATGACCTTTCATGGGAGAAAATATTTCATTTTTTTATGTTTCATAGTAAGAAAGTCCTACGGGTTTGGAGCAACATGAAGGTGAGTAATTGATGTCTCTTTAAGACGTCCATGTTGTGAAATCTCCACTTTATTTATTGTTGTCAGATGCTTGAGACTTTCATTTTTAATATTGAACATAAAAGTTTTTATCTTAGACTACTGGTAATTCGAAAGCCATTATTTCCCAGTGTCTTTCCTGCCTGAAAATCAAGTTTTATCCACTGTAAGAACTCTCACGCTGTGAAGTCAAGCCCTTGTCTTACATGGCAATTTCATCATCTGGTCTTATATATTGATGGGTTCCTACTCCAGAAGACTCCACATACTGCTAATACAAAGATGTCTTTAGATTCCTCTGCTGTCACACTGCTCAGATCTAGGTAGTCGGGTCTCTAAACAACACTCTTCCTTTATGGACTTAAAGGGAAAGAGGCTCCCACATTTTCTTTCTCCTTGTTCTGCACCCACTCTATATTATGTTCTTGAGGTCCTTGTTCCTAACTAACTATACACAGTACAGATGGAGCTATTTAAAGGCTAGAGCTAAAAGCATGCTTATGGAGAGCAGTTTCCTGGAATAAGAGGCATCTTGAATTTGGAAAAGATTCAGGCCGATAAGGCTATATCTAGAACAAGCCTTTCAAAAGCTGTGTAGTGTTGATTGCTTTCAAATGATAAAAGCTGTCCATGACACACTTCTGTTTTCATCATTATTCTGGGTCTATTGTAAATCTATAGTGGAGAGAATTGCATTTGGTCAATATGCACAGAATACACTTAAGTACAGCATTTAGTTAATTGGGTGTTTTCATTTAGTCAGTGGCTGTGGTTTCAATTATATTGCAGATGCAAAACTAAAGTACCAAGTCCGCCTTCTGTACAATGGTAGATTACATGCAAATCAAAAAGGATAAATCTAAATGGAATGCTTAAGTTTACTTATGTAGTATGTACGTGTTTTGTGTTGTCGGAGAATAACCAAATATTACTACAGACAATTGTTTATATGCAATATAAAAATGTATATAAAATTATGTGTATAAATTTAAATACAATGCATTTTATATATACAACATCACCACGAGAGATGATAGATAGATAGATAGATAGACAGATAGACATATAGATAGAGAATTAGTGAATATAAATGAAGTGAACTGCAAAACTGTATTATTAGGCTGTAGCAGGAGTTTGTTAGATATTGATTCAACATTCAGGTTCATGGTCTCCAAAGATAAGACCCAAAGAGCATCAAGACAGCCTTAAGGCATGTATGGATCAATAGTGGGAAAGAATTAGTGCTTTTCAAACAATACACAAGCTTTGAAACTGAAAGCAAGGCAGGGTTTATCACTTATTGCTGCAGTTACGTTTCAAACTGTGATTCCCAGCTACTGGCATCTTCCAAAAAAACAACAAAAAAAACCCACATTAAGAAAAAGACAAAGAAGAAAAGACAAAGAAAACCTGTCAGCATATTCTGATGCCATTCTACTTCACATCTTTCTGAACTCTGAGCTCTGGATTTGTGATTTGATGAATAATTTAGTACTTTCTTCCCATTTTCCTTCAAAGTAGAATTAACTAAAATTTTCACTTCTGCTAGTGCACCTGTCCTGCCAGAGGAAATGCATTAAGAGTACAAAAAAAACCTTCCCAAATGTCACTGAAATGACACTGTTTGATAGGTAAGCAAGATTTGAAACTTTCTTTTGTTGTATCTGCTAAGACGACTGTCATTTTATGCTCAAAAAAAAAAGAGTTGTCTGTAGCGGTAGCGAGACGAAGACCTAACAGACAGTGAGCAGTAGGCTAATGGGCAGTTGTGATGCCACTGGAATGAGAATGAAGCATCAACAGAAGGGCTTTGCATTAAAAAAAAAACTGCAGTGAAGCATGAGACTGCCATCTGCTGTCTAAATCCACTCATTCATCAATCTACATTTTAAAGAAAGAGTTTTACATTTTATACAAGTAAATATGAATGAAATAATAAAATGATATTCCCTGTGACTTATTTAAAAATGAAATCCTGGCAGTGACCCCTCAGCACATTTCAAAACCATCAGCTCATCATTAGCTTGCTGTGCCTTTGTATGACGAAAAGCCTTGAAAATGTCATGAGTGGAAACGCCATTGATCAACTTTGACAGTCCAGTGTTAAATGTAGGGTGAAATGTGCAAAAGTGGGATGTTTTTTGGTAGATTTGTGATGAATAAAAGCATTATACTCTCAGCATTTTTGTTATGCTAATATTTTACGATAATGATAGACAGAGTAGGGAAAATTAGAGTAAAATTAAGTACTTGTAATTAGATTAAATTACATTTTAAAATACCTGTAATCAGACTACATTTACTTTTTTATTAATTAAATGATTATATATTATTCACACAATAGCAATAAATTATTCATAATTTATTGATTCTCCCTAATTCTTCATTTCCATCTTTTAAGTTTTCCTTTCTAAAATTGCCTTATATACATTCAGAAAGACTTTTTTTTGTAGACATTCACACAGAGACCAGTCACTAGGTGGCTATAATTTCAAAGAAAATTGAGAGGCCGCACAGCATTTTACCACTGGGTTTACAAAAATCATTTCAATTTTAAGAAGTGTTTTCTCAACATTTCAACATTGCATCAACTACTGATGAACACCCAATTATCACTCAGTATAGGTTATTTGACCATGTATTACTATGTGTTTGGAAAGCTTTTGTCTTTCAAACACATTAAAATACACAAATTCAAGTAATTTCTTATTAATGCAGGGATTCCCAAACTTTTTGTCAGCCGAACATCTTTCACCTAATGCATTTACTTGAAATACCCCAGAGATTTTAAAATAAATATTTCATTATTAAGTATCACATTTGCATGTTCACTGTTCTCTGACATTGGTTAATGGTCACATGACATGTCGGTAAACAAATAAATTGTTTTATTTTTTAGTAAGTGTTTTATTTGAATTGTTATTTTTTTATATATATATTTTAATTTTACATTTTCATGATGTAATTAATTATTAGCTTTTCATTAAACTCACGAACCCCCTGCAGTTCCCTCATGAACCCCAGTTTGGGGAAACCTTGATGTGATGTAATGTTTAATGCACTTCATGTTGTTAATAACAATGAATATATTTTCTTTCCCTTTGTATTTTTTTATCAATATGGTACACGATTATCCTATTTAAATAAATGTGATAAACAAGCTAAGTCAAAAGTAATCTAAAAGTAATCAAAAAGTAGTCTGATCATATTATCTAAAATGTGTAATGTAATGGATTACGTTACTAACTACAATTTCTGTCATGTAATTTGGAATCAATTTAAGTAATACAAAAATCTTCAGAGCAGTTGTGATAATTTAAGTAATACAAAAATCTTTAGAGCAGTTGTGATAAAGTGATACAAGTTGGTCCATGCTGCAACACCATTTCATATCAGCTTAAGGCAGGTCACGCTGGTTTTTGGAACCTGCAACAACTGGTTTGAGCTGGAAACCGGTTAAGGTGGTTTTCCAGCATTTACCACTTTGACTGAGGTCTACTAGGTCAGTATTAGTATCATCACATTGCTATTGCATAAAATAAAATTGTATAAAATAAAATTATTAAAAAATATATTAAAATAGAAAACTGTTATTTTAAATTGTAATAATATTTCACAATATAACAGTTTTTATTGTATTTTCAATCAAATAAATGTAGCTTTAATGAGAGACTTCTCTCGAAAACATAATATTAAAAAAATCAACAACAACAAAAAAAATATATATATATTACCAACCCCAAACTTTTGAATGGTAGTGTAAGTCACCCAAAAATGAAAATGTTATTAGTATTGTTGTTCTAAACCTGTATGACCTTTCATGGGAGAAAATATTTCATTTTTTTATGTTTCATAGTAAGAAAGTCCTACGGGTTTGGAGCAACATGAAGGTGAGTAATTGATGACAGAATCTCTTTAAAGGGGTCATATGATGCTGCTAAAAAGAACATTATTTTGTGTATTTGGTGTAATGAAATGTGTTTATGCGGTTTAAGGTTAAAAAAACACATTATTTTCCACATACTGTACATTATTGTTTCTCCTCTATGCCCAATATTTGTCTTAAAGGGACTGACACTATCGTTCAAAAGTTTGGGATCTTTTAAACTTTCTTTTCATCAAACAATCCTGAAAAATGTATTACAGATTCCACAAAGATATTAAGAGGCGCATCTGTTTTCAACATAATAACGAGAAGAAATGTTTTCTGAGATTTGAATGATTTCTGAAGGATCATGTGACACTGAAGACTGGAGAAAGGTTCAGCTTTGCCAACATATGAAAAAATTATTTAAAAATATATTAAAATAGAAAACTAAATTGTAATAATAGTTCACAATATAACAGTTTTTATTGTATTTTCAATCAAATAAATGTAGCTTTAATGAGAGACTTCTCTCGAAAACATAATATTAAAAAAATCAACAAAATATATATATATATTATCAACCCCAAACTTTTGAATGGTAGTGTAAGTCACCCGAAAATGAAAATGTTATTAGTATTGTTGTTCTAAACCTGTATGACCTTTCATGGGAGAAAATATTTCATTTTTTTATGTTTCATAGTAAGAAAGTCCTACGGGTTTGGAGCAACATGAAGGTGAGTAATTGATGTCTCTTTAAGACGTCCATGTTGTGAAATCTCCACTTTATTTATTGTTGTCAGAAGTTTGAGACTTTCATTTTTAATATTGAACATAAAAGTTTTTATCTTAGACTACTGGTAATTCGAAAACCATTATTTCCCAGTGTCTTTCCTGCCTGAAAATCAAGTTTTATCCACTGTAAGAACTCTCACGCTGTGAAGTCAAGCCCTTGTCTTACATGGCAATTTCATTATTAAGTATCACATTTGCATGTTCACTGTTCTCTGACGTTGGTTAATGGTCACATGACTGACATGTAGGTAAACAAATAAATTATTTTATTTTTTAGTAAGTGTTTTATATGAATTGTTATTTGTTTAAACGTTACTAACTACAATTTCTGTCATGTAATTTGGAATCAATTTAAGTAATACAAAAATCTTTAGAGCAGTTGTGATAAAGTGATACAAGTTGGTCCTTGCTGCAACACCATTTCATATCAGCTTAAGGCAGGTCACGCTGGTTTTTGGAACCTGCAACAACTGGTTTGAGCTGGAAACCGGTTAAGGTGGTTTTCCAGCATTTACCACTTTGACTGAGGTCTACTAGGTCAGTATTAGTATCATCACATTGCTATTGCTTTTAACTTTATTGTTTTAACTATTGTGTTAATATTGAAAACATACAGTTCTTGAAACTTCTGGAATATTAAAATGAACTGTTATTAATTAATCTACCTATATCGACACTCCCAGTTCCTGATTATATTATATATAATACCAACATAAATTACTCAATTAAATTTACTGTAAGAAAATTATTATTTTAAACTGAACTGCATCGATGAACGTAGAACTGAAAGATTGACTACGTGACCAATGTCAACAAGAAAGTTCAAAGTGAAGACGCTCTGGACTGTCATGTGGATTGATGAATCAAATCAGTTCTGCACTGGATGACAGACACCTGCTGCAGCCAATCGCATTGAAGCATTCTTTCTGTTCCTGGATGTGGGTGTTAACCACAGTAGCCAATCGCCTTGCGGCATGAGTTCTCTTCCTGTAGGTGGGTGTTTGCTACCTGTGTGAATGAAGCGATTTGACACTGGAACTTAGCGAGCTCACATTTTGGGCTTTTTTCGCTGGAGTTTTTACATAGCGTCCCTGGACTTAACGAGGAAATGGCTGCTGTGGTGACCGCGTAGAGATATTTTGCGTTCTGTGTTTGTTTTTGCATTCTTATTTTCGACATAAGGAGGAAGCACTCAGTGCTGCCGTTAGCCTATGCTAACTCGCGTTCAGTTTCGCTGTCCTGCGGTTTTCCTGCTCTCGTTTCTGGAGGAATTAACGCAGACCCTGTCGAGTCAAACCATGGAGTGTTGACGGAGTTGAAGAGTGCACTAACATCAGAAAATTGCGCTACAAAACACTCATGCAAGGTGTCTCACTACTGCTTGTAGCATGTTAGCGGTTTGGCTAGTGAGTGTCAGGTGATATTGAACTCTGAGAGGAGAGATATCCTTCGAATTCGGTCGAGAAACTGAGAAAATAGATTAAATATAATATTTGCGTCCCTTCTGATTGGTTTTATGTCTAACATGTTGATTCAGGCTGAAATTGAGTCGTTCAGCTGTCAGCGTTAGCGCTACTGCTGTTGCTGTTGAAACACACGGTTTGTTTACAGTTCTAAAAATGTTCGCATCCCAGTAACGTATTCATTGAAGTGCTATTGAACCATTTGCTGGACATTTATCTATCTACTGTCATTTTTTTAAGGCTCAATATAATGTCAAAGCTGCTTCAGGCAAGATATCATACCAATGCTAACATTAGCTGTATGTTAGTATGTTAATTTGTGTGGTTTAAAACCAAAAAGAGACATTTGTCCGCGTTCTTTTATTTAACGATTATTGCTTGCAGAGGATGTTTAGTGTTTTTCCTCCTCCAGCTGTAGAGATTAGCTACTGCCATACAGGAAAAGTTGAGAGAATATTATGACTTTTTAGGCCTAGAGATGGCTGTAGGTTAAAAGAAATTAGCAGTCAGTTAAGATATAAAACTCTAAATGGTATAATATATACATATCTCTTGTTGGGGAAAGGGAAAGGTTTACAGATTTGTTCAGAAAAACTAGAAATTGAATTCTCAGGACTCTGAAGCTATATACCATATTTTCAATAGTTACAAAAGCATAGAAATCCAATGAAGACATTAATACTTACTGCCTGTCTTTTCTCTGCTTTGCCTATAATAGTATGAAGATTGCAGGTGTTCAGTGATCTTATACATATCCGCTATCATCTCTAAATTTAGTTAAATATATAATAGCCCCCTAAACGAAACCTGATTCCTCATTTGTATTTTCTAGAAAACCTATATTAGGCTACTTTATCTAAATCAGACACATCTCATGCCTTAGTAACATGCCACAGATAGGTTAAAATGACCATATTCAAAATAGCCTGTTGATCTTAAGTATGTCATCAGAACAGCTCATTTATTTATGGAATTGTGTTTGTTTAAAGTGCTGGAAAGTCATAAAGAAACCAAACCAAGCAGTTTTGGTGATTCCTCAGGATGAAAGTTTTCGTGTAGCTCTTGGGTCACAGTTGTGCCAAAAACTCTTGATGAACTGCACTACAAACAGGGGTCTGCTGGAGGAGCAAGCAAGCAAACGTTTGATATTAAAAGAACACCGGTCCGAAGTTGTTTTGGAACGTTTTGCAGTCTGCTAATTTTTTCATTACCAGTCCGAGAAAGTCCATCCTGAGGTTCCCAATGGAAGTACCGCACTAGAAACTTTGACAAGGGAACTTCAAGAACTCTGGGTTGTCTCATCCAGAAGCGATAAGATGGGCTCTCAGGCTCTTCAGATATTGCGGCAGGGAGTGTGGGCCTCTCTGACCGGAGGATGGTATGTGGACCCTCATCAGAGTACCTTCTCAAACTGCTTTCATCTCTACCTCTGGATATTCCTTTTGGCCTTCCCGTTTCTTCTGTACATGGTGAGTTCTTGCAGTAATTCCCCAGGTAAAGAAAACCACCAGCCCATGTTTCTGGAAAAATGTGTGTAATACTGATGGAATGTCACTAATGTTGAGAAACTTTCCTTACCTGCTGGTCTTACTCTAGAAAGATGTTGAGACTGAAACTTTGTCAAGACTAGGGTTGCAAAGGGGTGGAAAATTTCCGGACAATTTCCCAAAATCCCTGGAACATTCCCAAAAATCCTGGAAAGTTTCCAAAATTTCTGGAATATTTCAGAAATTTAGGCTACTGGAAATGTTCCACCTTTTTGCAACCCTAGTCAAGACGCATGACAGCTGTACATGTCAGCAGATTTTATGAAGCTACTTAAGTGATATTTTCTATGAAATGTCTTTTTTAAGGCAACCAAAGCAACATCAAACTAAAAAAAAATGTATAGAAATATACATACAGTACTGTCCAAAAATTGGCGGCAAATTTTTATTTATTTATTTAAGAAATTAATGCTTCTGTTCCTCAAGGATGCATTAAATTGACCGAAATTGACAGTAAAGACATTTATAATGTTACAAAATGTTTGTATTTTAAATAAATTCTTTTTTATACCTTAACCTTACTATTCGTCATGGGATCCTGAAAAAATGTTTTCTGCAAAATTGTTAATCAGAAAATCTGTTTTCTTACATTGATAATATGAAATGTTTCTTGTGCAACAAATCAGCATATTAGAATTATATCGGAACGATCATGAAACTCTTTAAGACTGGAGTAATGACTGATGAAAATTCATCTTTGACATCACAGGAATAAATTACATTTTAAAATGTAGGCCTATTCATATAGAACAAGTTATTTTAAATTGTAATAATATTTCACAGTATTACTGATTTTACTGTATTTTTTAACTAATAAATGCAGCCTTGGGGAGCATTAGAGACTTCTTTTAAAAAAACTTTTTACTGACCCCAAACTTTCTTTAGGTAGTGTGTATAATTGTCATGATTAAAAGACAAAATAGTATTTTAACTTTCATTAAAGTTCCTTTTTCAAGGCAGTAGCATGTTTTAAAGTTTTACAGTATGTAAGTAACAGCTCTTTACAAGCACAGTGAATGTTATTGATCAGATATACAAGAAGCAATCATTAAAGTCCATGTAACACAATATTATGTGTTCTGAGTTTGTCACACCACAGAAAAAATGTCATTAACCACCCAGCCAAATTTGAATGATAAAAACAAAAAAAACACCAAGTAAATAAAGTAAGTTATCAAAATCTTGAAAAAATAAGCAGTATTCTCTGCTCTCAAACGCTGGCGGCGTTGAAACCATGCCCACTCTTGAGAAAGCTGCCGCCTCTCGCAACTGTCAAATACCGCTACAACCTGAATGGATGCTCCCTCTAGAAGCTTAATTGGATTTGCACAGCCATACATGTTTGGTAATATGCATTTACGTGACAAAGTCATAGCTAGCAAACTGTAGGCTGTAGTAACTAATGGTAATGATAGTAACTTGTCATTTAGCGGACAAACCATTGATTAGAGGAGGGGCCATGCTCAGTGGCTCCAGTGCTTCATCCAGACATGATTTCAAATCAGGCCCGCCAAAAAATCCTGAACACAAAAATGGTGAAAAACTGTTTAACTCCACAAATTTAGTACTACATAGTTCACAGTCTTTGTAATCTGTTTTCAGTAATACATTTCTAACATTTATAATGTGCTTAGTTAGAAACAATTTTCTGAATTGCCTTTACATGGACTTTAAATAGATGTCAGACATCAGGAACACATTCCTTTGCGTCCATTGTTTTGTAAGTGTGGCAAAAAGTTGATGATAGTACAGCAAAGCATGTGGACAAACATGAAATGTTATGACATCGCTTATGATACTTGTGTTTTCGCTATAAGGTGAACCTGCCACTCCTGTAACACTCCTAAGTTGACTGTTAAACGTTTTATTTAACTTGACAGCTTTTAATGTCATCAGACAAAGAGTTTATTCAGTTTTATAATGATGTTTAATTGTCAACAAGAAAGCATAGGATTATGATCAGTTGCATCTTGTCTGTCTTATGTATTTTTAAATGTTTATTAATTAATTTATTAATAATTTGTTAATTACTCTTATATACTATGAAAATAGACTTATATGCTGACGTAGCATAAACAACTCAATAAATGAATACATTTACCATTAGGTAAAGTTGTATTTTGCTGGTCTACATAAGAAGCAGTGTCTAAAATGAAATTGAGGTTGTAATTTTTGCAAGCACATTGATGTGATTCTCCCACTTTCATTCTTTCAGGCCCTTCCTGCCAGTTTAGTCGTGGCTGGTGTGTACTGCGCTGTGATAGCGGCCTTCTTTACGGCCATAAAAGCAGTGAACTTCCGACTACATGCCATGTTTGACCTGGGCGAGATTGTGGAGAAGAGGCGGGCCTCGTTCACCACAGACCCCAATAGAGTGGAAGAAGGAGAGGAAGGCTCTGGTGCTCATGACGGAAGCCAACGCAGGTAGCGTGTAACTACCTTACTATATTTTGTTGTCAAACTACATTGACACTTTTCTGTCTCTCAAGTAGGCAGCATCAGTTTGTAGAGCATTAAAGCATCATGCTACTGAGTCAGACATTCTTTAGGGATTTGTTGTTGGTGAACAGCTGTTGGTGGTATAAAGCAGTCGCTCCGCTGTTGTCAGTTTTAGCTCATGTCGGTATGCCTGTGCCAACAGGGACAGTGGTGTCGGCGTGGAAATGACAGTGTTCCGAAAGGTGAACTCCACCCCTCCTGTACGCTGCAGTTCCCAGCACTCGCTGTTTGGATTGAACCAGGTGTCGGTGAGGATATTGTTAATGCCAAACATTGCATGTCCTTTAGCATTATTCTCCTTCACTCGTAGGAATTTCCTCTGACTTGTTTACGTTTCTTTTGCCCAGGAATTTTTACCACAGCTTGAAGACCCTGGAGGCTCAAAGGGTACATTGTGTTGTTACTGTTGCTTTTTTTAATAAACTAAACCAAATAGTTTCAGTTAACATGCACTGGTATGCTTACATTTAAATTCTTATCTGATTTTTATCATTTTTAAAATTCCAGATATTAAAGAGCTCATGCAGGGCAGTAGTAATGTGATCGTGACCTCTGCATATAGAGACGTCCTTCGACACAACTCTCAGGACAACACTAGTAAGAACAGCCCCTTTACAGATGCACTGCATTACAGCTGCATAGGACTGTTCCTTAAACTTCTAATCCAGAGTGCGAAAATGGCCACCCACTTTTTCAGCAGCCTTTGTTTGTAAAATCAGAATTCCAACAATATTTTAAAGTTGATATGAAATGAACATTCACCTTATATATTTTGTAAATGCATGTTATGTATCTTATTGTGAATGCTTTGTCTATGTATGTTTTATTATCATTTTTTTTTTTTATGTTTTTTACTTTTAACCTTTTTGACGTTTAATCAAAATGTTGTAATCTTCCGGTGAAAAAAGACAAAACTCTGGTGCTGTACAGAAGACTTCTCCAATAATTTATTTTGTTTTAAACCCTGCCCCTGCGCAGTCGACCACAAGCTTGCATTCATTTTTGAGTAAAACTACCACATCTCAAAATCCAGTCAACAACCAATAGATAATACCAAGTGCACGCACTGCATTTTTTTCTTTTTAAATAATCAGTTTCACTTAGTCAAAGCCACACTCACAATATGGAAGAAAAGATCTGTTACTACTTCCATTTTATCGCATAATAAAGAAAAAGCTCTAAGCTATAAAGTATAACCAACCAGCTCTTGAGATTAATCACAGTATTATAAGCTTTTGACGCAAATACGTTTATTTATTTTTTTAAATCAGAACACAAAGATTCAGGTTTTTATACTGAATGAACTGCTTATTTCATGAAATATTGTCTGGTGTAATCAAAAAAATAAATAAAACTACTGGCTTACACTCATTGGTAAGTATACAATGTATTTTACATGTTTATTGCAAAATATTATAATAAAATATAATAAATTAGGTTAACTGAATAAATTAGCTTAAACTCAATGAATTAGTGAAATATCATAATTAGTACATTATGCTGCATGTGCCTCTAAACATCTCTACTGTACTCGGTAGTAACTGCACGTTTTTTGTCGTTCCAGGTGTGGCGCCATCCTGCTTGGCTGGGGATTACAGAGGGCTAATTGGTGTGGGCAATGTATTGTCGGGAGGGTTTAGTAACCTGCACCCAACAAATTGTCCTTCCATCCCACCGTCCCCATCCAGTCAAGAAGATGGAGATGAGAAGGACCAGGTGGATAATGGGGGTGTGGAGCAACTATCTCAGCAGAGCCCCGATGGGGAGGGTCTAGGAGGCTACTCCTCCCTCAGACCTTCAGCTGAGTCTGAGAGTCTGGGAGATGCTCCTCTCAGCCCTCTCATCAAGAGTAGCTTGAGCGAGGAGCTAAGTGAGAACTTGTTGGGCTTGGGCCTTGACCCCGTCACTTTTGCCCCCGGTGCTGAGCACCCAGGTAGCCGCACCGGGGTGGCCCTGGCTGCAGGCTCCACTGACAGCTGCTTCAGTGGAGGTGGAGCGGCCACAGACAGAGAGACTCTTAGTACAGTCAGTAGCTACCGCAGTGAGAAAACGGACTCAACCCAGCTTGAGAGCCCTTCACTGGGCCAGACGCATAAACCCGTGTCTAGTGCTCCTTCCACAGCTTTGCCTCAGGGTAAAGGCCCCTATCAGCAGCCTGGAGATGTGCTCCAGGGCGGTAGTGACACAGATGACCTGTCAGACAGCGTGCTGCTACGCTCACCCTCCAAAGAGCTCTCCTCTGGGCAGGGCCTGGACAGAACTCTGGTGGAGGGGGAGGACCTTCCCCCTTTGCTTATGGACATTGCACAGCCCTCCTTGCAGGACTCCTCGCCATCTAGCAGCGGGCCTTCTGAGACCTGCGATCTTGATGGTGGCATCCCCATACCCCCTCTTCCTCCTCCGCGCCAGGCCTGCTCTGTACCATCAGGGTTGACACTGGGCTTGGTCTGCTCAGAGCCTGCTCTGCCAGTCTCTGCCCCTTCCTACCTCCTAGCAGAACCACCGTCTCTGCAAGCGCAGCAGCAGGTGGTGCGACCTAAAGATCTGAAACTGCTGCGTGCCGGCGGCAGTGTGGGTCACCGACCCGGTCGCAGGAAAACTCCCCGCAAACGAGGCACTGCTGGCAGTAGCAGTTTCGACTGTGGCTCCTACCGCCGGCACCACAACCGTGGCCAACACCGAGACTACATCCCTGTACGCGGTCGGCTAGGTGCCAAAGCCTACAGTGAGAGCTTTTTCGAGGACTCCAGCGATGAAGATGATGGCAGTGACATGAGTGCAGGTTCTAGTCTAGGATCCCAACGTCGCTTCAGCTCTGACGACGAAGACGATGATGAAGATGATGATTCTAGCTCCTCTACCTCTTGCTACTCCCCTGATCTGGCGAATACCGGCATCACTTCCCAACCTGTCCCCCCTCATCTACCTAGCCCTGGAGAGGGGGAGGAGCCTGACACAGTAGGACCCTCCCATTCTCGCAGTGCTCAGCGCTCAGCCAGCACAGCTAGTGCCAAGACTCATGCCAGAGTGCTTAGCATGGATGGGGCCGGTGGAGGCTCCAACAACACAGGGACCCTTGCGTCTACTATGCTACCTTCACTTCTTTCTTCTGCTCCTGCCCCACGTCCACTCACCATCTCTAAATCAGATCTGGAGGCTCGGACAGTGCACTCAGAGGGCTTCTCCAGGGCCCACCATAGGCTAGACTCTCTTGGAGGCTCCTGGGCTGGGAACCAGACAGGCTGGAGGGCAGGAGAGCTGCTAGAAGAGGGGGCAGTAGGAGGAGGTGAAGAGCGAACAGATTCATTCTTAATAATTGTTGTGTTGTTCTTTTTTTCATTATTATTATTTTTTTTTATTCACTAAAGTGTTTTTTTCTCCCCATGCTGTGTGAGGTCCTCATGATACCACACCTGTGAATTTATTTTTTGTTTATTATTATTTACTTATTGTTTTATTATATAAAAATTTTACCTTTTTGTTATTGTTTAATAATTATTTTAATTAACTCATTTCTGCTGAAGTGAATATTTAATGTTTTTTGCTTATTAAAATTGTTGCTTTTTGCCCATGCAGCCCCAGAGGAGGGTAGTAAACGTGACTCTGTGAGCAGTGTAAAAAGGACGCAGGCCATTCGCAGGCGTCATAATGCTGGTAGTAACCCCACCCCACCCCCTTCTGCCATGGGCTCTCCTCCGAGTCTTCAAGACCTTCAGAGAGTCCGGACTTCCTCTCACTCCCGCACACGAACACTCCCCTCTGCTTTGCACTTCGCTGCCTCATCCTTGCTGCTACTGCCCCGAAGCGGCGTTCACGAGGCATCCACCTTTGATGACACCTCAGAGGGAGCTGTGCACTACTTTTATGATGAGAGCGGTAAAGAATCATTTGTGCTTCAGTGACACTAATTTAATTCTGGCTTAGTTGTGGTTGTTTTTTTTTTAATTAAAGGGATCTAATTTCAGGAGTAAAGAGGTCTTATACTTTTGGACCTGCTGGTGGAGGATATGAGGACCCAGTCCAGTAAGTCTTAAAACTTTTACCATTGGGGTGATATTCACCAGTCTCCCAGTGTTTGACCCCTTTTTTTTGGCACAGGGAGCGAGAGCGACAGTCACAGTCCTCTAGCTTTACCTCCACTGATGTACAGGAGGTGGCGCCAGTGCTGTCTATGCTGCAGCCCAGGCCGGTGGTCCTCCAGGGCATGCAGGTCCGCAGGGTGCCTCTGGATATGCCAGAGGTGAGGCTTATCTCTTCGAAATCGTCAATACACATGTTCCATTTCAATCCTGTCTTGACTATTTTCTTTGTAGTTTGACCTAGATCATGAGTCCCCTCACGAATCCCAGGAGAACACACTGATGATTGAGGAAAAGGCCAAGCCTAAACAGTATTACCGTTTCTGGGTGCTGCCGGGGAAATGGCTAAGAGTTCGTTATGACAGGCTTGCTTTGCTAGCCTTACTGGACAGAAACCGACGCGCAGGGGAGAATGTGTTTTCGGTGGTGTTGGCCAGCTTAGTGGCGTTCCTTGGCTTCCTGTTGCTATTCCAGGGCTTCTTTAGGGACATCTGGGTCTTCCAGTTCTGCCTAGTCATTGCCAGCTGTCAGTACTCCTTGCTAAAGGTCAGTGTGAGCATTTTTAAAATGGTCTATTTGTGTTTGTTTTAGCATTTGTTATCTGTCTTTTCAGGTGTTGGCATCTCTTGATCATTGTAAAGTATTCACATGTCCCGATAGTGGTGTTGTGTTTGTGTTAGTTAATCAGTCTTTTTTTCTGGTCCATTTCAGAGTGTGCAGCCTGATGCGGCATCTCCGATGCATGTGAGTATATGACTGTTTGTCCGTCTTTACTTGGACCTGCCTAGCTGAAATCAAACAGAAATTAATTTAATGTGGTCTTCATTGCAGGGCCATAACTGGATCATCGTGTACAGCCGACCAGTGTATTTCTGCTTGTGTTGTGTGCTGATCTCGGTATTTGACCTGGTTGGCCACTCAGACAGTATGCGGCCTTTCACCCTCTATGGGGTCACCTTCTTCTCCACCCACTTTCTGCTCTGCGCTAGAGACATGCTCATAGGTCTGCTCACTCACTCAAAGCCAGTGCTGTAAAACCTTTCGTAATTGAGTTGTGCATAATATAACAACATAATAATTCATACGTTTTCTTTTACAGTGTTCACCCTCTGTTTCCCCATCATCTTCCTGTTTGGGCTTCTGCCTCAGGTCAACACGTTCCTTATGTGTTTGTTGGAACAGGTGGACATGCACATTTTCGGTGGAACTGGTGAGACATGTGTTACACATTACTAATGCTATTGCAGTAACGCTTAACAATAAGTTCCCATAATTTAATGTTAGTTCATACATAAACTAACAATGAGTAATATTGTTATATAATGCTTACAAATGGAACTTTATTGTAAAGTGTTACTGCCATTGCTATGATGGTCCTGCTCAACTGGTACTGCATGGTGCTTGCAACTCTAAATTCATGGATTGGATTCCTAGGGATCTGGCATACTGTACATCCTTGCACCACAAGTGTGATATCTTGTCATTTGTGTGTTTCAGCAACCACAAGCCCCCTGTCTTCAGTCTATAGTCTGTTGCGCAGTATATTGGTGTCGGCTCTGGTTTATGGATTTTGCCTTGGTGCCATCAATGTAAGTGGGAATCTGTTTGTCTCTTTCAGAGTAGAATTTTGTTTATTGGTGCTTCCTTTACTCATTTTATGTGTTTGTGTAGGCTCCGTGGGGAGAGGCACATGTCCCGGTGCTCTTCTCTGTGTTCTGTGGCCTCCTCCTGGCCTTGTCCTATCATCTGAGCAGGCAGAGCAGTGACCCGACCATCCTCTGGTCAGCGTCACCACACATTCATGATTTTCCAGTCATCTTACTACACCATCAGCTCTGTGATCGACATCTAATGTTCTGGGGGTTTTTTTTCATTGTTCTCTGGGCAGGTCTCTGGTCCGCTCCAAGTTCTTCCCAGAGCTAGAGAGCCGAACACCAGAAGAGCCCCCATTAGAGATTAAAGACCCTCTTCCAGAGAAATTGCGCAACTCTGTGGTAAAAGCACTCTCCATTTGCATTTATCTTTTGCTAAATAGGTGTTTCAATGGTTTTTAAATGGCTCCCTTCTCTCTTACTCTGCAGAAAGAGACTCTTCACTCAGATCTGGTCATGTGCCCTCTTATGGCCATTATCACCTTCGCCATTAGTGCCAGCACCGTCTTTATTGCTCTGCAGGTCAGTAGGCCGTCTAGAATGTGATTTTGAGTATGTTAATAGTCTCATCGAGAGAACTAGTCCTCATTCAAGGACTAAACATCATTTCTAGTCTTGTAAAGGTGGGAAGTCTAGTTAATTGTAGCAAATCTAATTTCCCTAAAAAAAAGTGTTGTTTTTTTTTTGGGTAAATTATTGCTGTGGTTTTAATATGCACCTGCACCACTTTTCAGCCTGCTCTCAGTTTCGTCCTGTACATCTTGGCTGGGGTGGTGGGGTTCACCACACACTACCTCCTGCCTCAGCTCCGCAAACAGCTGCCCTGGTTCTGCTTGGCCCACCCTGTGCTGCGCTCCAGAGAATACAGCCAGTTTGAGGTCCGAGGTAAGTAGTCAAAACTACACGAACAAACTAATGTCTGAAAGTCTGAACAAGTGTGACGGACATATCTCTCTCTGTCTCAGATGCTGCTCAGCTCATGTGGTTTGAGAAGCTGTATGCTTGGCTGCAGTGTGTGGAGAAGTATTTAATCTACCCAGCTGTAGTGCTCAACTCCCTCACCACTGAAGCTCACACTGTCAGCCAAAACCCTGACAAACCTGGAGCCTAGTAAGAACAAGAACATCCAGAATCCTCAAGATTTCTCTGAGTCCTAGCGTAGAGTAAAGCACAACACTAGCTGATGTTACTCCTTGTTTTGAAATATTTTGAATTCAGGGTTTTCCATGTGGTCTCAGACTTTTCAGACAGTGATGACATCTTTTATTTGTTTCTTCAGTGGCCGTGCTCTATTCATCTCAGTGGCTGGAATGAAGCTGCTTCGTACGTCCTTCTGTGTCCCATCTCAGCAGTATGTCACTCTGTGTTTCACCGCCCTCTTCTTCCAATTCGACTACCCGCGCTTTTCACAGACCTTCCTCCTCGACTACTACTGCATGTCCATCCTCTTCAGCAAGGTCTGTCCACATCTGAATCTTTGAGATGCCTTTAGGAGAGCCAATTTCAGTACTTGTAACATGACTATTTCCACCATTCCGAAGACTTACAGTATATACAGTATATACACTACCATTCAAAAGTGCATGTTTGGTCAGATTTTTTAATTTTCTTGAAATTTTCACAAGGGCTGCATTTATCTGATCACATTTAAAATGAAAATGAAATCATCATTTATTCACCTTTGTGTTGTTTTTAATGCTGTATGCTTTTCTTTCTTTTTTGGACCACAAAAGGACGTGCACGTGCTTTTCCATACAATGGCAGTGTATGGCGATCAGCATCAAGCTTTTAAAAAAACCGCAAAAGTATCACAGAGTGGTCCCATGCGACATGTGCCATAGATTCCAAGTGTTTGGGGGTATATGATAGGGTTTGGTGAGAAATAAACTGAAATTTTACGTATTATTTAACGAATATCCTGACTTTGGCTGTTGTCTGTGTGCATGACTGCACATTTATGAGACTATTAGCACAGCAGTTGACTCCAGCTTGCTCAGGAAAAGCACACAAGTTGTGAAAAATCAAGATTAATAAAAATCTCCTTTTGTGGTCCAACGAAGAAAGAAAGGCATACAGCATAAGTAATAATATAATAAGTAAGTAAAGTTCCTGTGGCTCAGTGGTAGAGCATTGCATTAGCAGCTCAAAGGTCGTGGGTTCAATTCCCAGGGAACACATATACTGATAAAAATGTATAGCCTGAATGCACTGTAAGTCGCTCTGGATAAAAGCGTCTGCTAAATGCATAAATTTAATTTAATTTAAATGATTATGTAATTTTCATTTTTGGGTGAACTATCCCTTTAAGCGGTAAAGCAGTAATATTGTGAAACTTTATAAAATAAAAAATAAACTTTATTTTAAAATGTAATTTATTCCTTTGATTGTAAAGCTGAATTTTCAGCAGCCATTACTCCAGTCTTCAGTGTCACATGGTCCTCCATAAATCATTCTAATATGCTGATTTGGTGCTCAAGAAACATTTCTTATTATTGTTAAAAACAGTTGTGCTGCTTAATATTTTTGTGGAAACATACTTTTTTCAGCATTCTTTTAAGAAAAGAATAACATTTATTATTTTAAAAGGAAATCTTTTGTAACAAATGGCTATTACTGTCACTTTTGATCAAATGAATGCTTTCTTGCTGAATAAAAGTATTAATTTATTTAAAAACAAAACTTACTGACCCCAGACCTTTGAACGGTATTGTGTGTATAAACAAGTAGTTGACACATTGTGTCTGTGGACGTTTTTTTTTTTTTTATCAACATTATTAAAATTTGGATTAATGTATAAGGAAAGCATTTATTATATGCAAATCATGTATCTGGCCTCCATTTCTTTTAAGGTTTTCACCATTATAACACTTTTTATCTTCACTTGTTAATTCTAAATGGTTCTGGTGTAATTGTTATTCCAAAAGACCAAAATATTCCCTTTAGGAAATGTTTAGGATATGGATACATAATGTATATATGCTATTTATGTGACCTTTTTAAAGGTTTGAATGTACTGTGTAACTTATACTCTTACTGGAGTGTGGGTTTGTCAAGCAAAAGATGAAGACTGATGTTGCTGTCATCTCTCCTGTATGTGAGCAGCTGTGGGATCTGCTGTATAAGCTGCGTTTTGTGCTGACCTACATTGCACCTTGGCAGATCACATGGGGTTCTGCTTTCCATGCCTTCGCTCAGCCATTCGCCGTTCCCCGTATCCTTTTCCACCGTTACTCTCACACAGACCTGAATGCTGATCTCATAACTTTGCCAGTTCTTCTTAATTTGTGCTCCATGGGAATGCTGCCATTTTCTATAGAACATTTGTACAATTGGTTTTGCTCTGGGCCACATGTTCCTCCTTAGCTCCTTTAGGCAGTTTTCAGTCTTTATAAATATATATTTTTCTCCACATTCAGCATGTTTAAAGGGTCTTGCCCTACAGTTGTTTTTCATAAATGCCCCTTAACTCTAGTTTTGCGCTCAGACTCAGCCATGCTGTTTGTGCAAGCTGTGTTTTCAGCTCTCTTTTCCACTCCTCTCAACCCTGTGCTGGGCAGTGCTGTTTTCGTTACTTCATACACCCGACCTGTGAAGTTCTGGGAGCGAGACTACAAGTAAGCCTTCAGAAATCTCCAGCAGATGTCAGCTGCGTTGTTTGTTTTGCTAATTCAGTCTTAGCTGAAAATGTTTGAAGACGTGACTTGAACCTTTAAATACCATTTTGTCCTTCAGCACCAAACGAGTGGATCATTCCAACACACGTCTGGCCACACAGCTGGACCGCAACCCTGGTACGTAATATTGTATCTGAGTAATACAGACCTTTCATCTATCTACTGTCCTCTTAATCTATTCTCTAATTCTCCCCTTTATTTAACGCTTGGATAGGTGCTGATGATAACAACTTGAACTCGATCTTCTACGAGCATCTGACTCGCTCTCTGCAGCACTCGCTGTGTGGGGACCTTCTGCTGGGCCGCTGGGGAAACTACAGCACCGGAGACTGCTTCATCCTGGCTTCCGACTACCTCAACGCTCTCGTACACATCATTGAGATCGGCAACGGCCTCGTCACTTTCCAGCTCAGAGGCTTGGAGTTCAGAGGTGAGCCAACAGGAGAGGGATTGGAACAAAATGCACCACTATTTTCCCTAAACACTG
Source organism: Sinocyclocheilus rhinocerous (assembly GCF_001515625.1). Lineage (NCBI taxonomy): Eukaryota > Metazoa > Chordata > Actinopteri > Cypriniformes > Cyprinidae > Sinocyclocheilus > Sinocyclocheilus rhinocerous. The sequence continues at coordinate 2,411,749 of NW_015652998.1, read as the reverse complement.
GAATATACTACATGACTTTTAAAACAGATTTTAAAACACTAGCCCCTGGTTTCACAGACAAGGTTTAAGCCTAGTCCCAGACTAAAATGTATGTCTGGGTTGTTTTACCTGAAAGAAACTTAGAAGAAACGTATCTTAAAATATGTCCGTGCCATTGTTTTGTCTCAAGATGCACACGAGTAATGTTATTTTTCTAAGGCACGTTTATAAAAGACACTTAAATGACCTAATTGAACTATGGCCTAATCCTGGCGTAACCTAAGCCCTGTCTGTGAAACCAGGCTTAGGTGTCATAAACTTGCCAACTTTGTAAATGGTTAGAGAGAAAAACACTAAATGACGTAGGGTCACACACTACCTGACCTTTAAGTCATTCTGAACACAACAAACTTGCACAGAAATGTGCTTTGTTGCTAGGAGGCACATGACAAATGATAATAATGTGTTCTGAAATCGGCTCAAAATATCAGACATGTTTGAAATCCTCCGAAAGTCATGCAGTGTATTTCAGCCTTAAGATGTCTAAAAGCATGATTTACACTGAATCTAAAATATTATATTGCAGTGGCAATCTTTTTTTTTCATTCATTTTTTCAGATCATTTTTATTTTTGTGACAAGGAAAAACTTTTTAAATAATAATTTGGCAGTGGAGTTGAATAATATGAATAGTTTTGGTGCATAAAATGCTTTCATATACTTTATATATTCATGTTTAGCTGCAACTCATTTGGCTTGAACAATTTTTTTCCATTTTTTTTTTTTTCTTGAATGACCGTGTGTTTTCAGGAACATATTGCCAGCAGAGGGAGGTGGAGGCGATCACTGAAGGGGTGGAGGAAGATGAAGGCTGTTGCTGCTGTGAGCCAGGTCATCTCCCCCACACGCTCTCCTTCAACGCGGCCTTTGGTCAGCGCTGGTTGGCTTGGGAGGTGGCCGCCACCAAATACGTCCTGGAGGGCTACAGCATTAGCGACAACAATGCAGCTTCCATGCTTCAAGTATTCGACCTGCGCAAAATTCTCATCACATATTATGTCAAGGTCAGCTCCTCTCAGACGAGCGACTCAAATAAAACCTCCACTGTCTTGAGATGCAGAGCAATGAACCAAGTTTCTTCTCCACAGAGTATCATCTACTATGTGACCCGCTCTCCCAAACTGGAGGAGTGGTTGGCCAATGAGACAGTGCAGGAAGCGTTGAGGCCTTGCCTCAGCCCTTCCTACGTGGATAGTGACCCCACCTTCAACCTGAACATAGATGAAGACTACGACCACCGTGCTTCCGGCATCACTACGTCTTCCTTCTGTCTAGTGTACCTGGAGTGGATTAAATACTGCAACAGCCGCAGACAAACGGTATTTTAAAGATGGCCTTGTCTCACTTATTTAATGCTTTGCTGTTGACTGTTGCTGACTTGTGATTTGGTTACAAGGGAATCAAAAATGTAACTCACTGTGTATTTTGGGCCCGAGCGCCAATGGTGCGAGGACCCTCTTGGAATTGCTCTTTTTATTATTATTATTCTCCAAAGTGAATCGCATTTTTAAGGGCCTAACGGTACATTCACACGGGGCATCGGCGTCAACGCTTGACGGAGGGCGTGTCTGAAGCTTGGCGCTGACGCGATCGTCATAGTGACAACATCCAATTACATTGGACTGTAATTGGCTAGCGCCTGAGCTAGGCTATTTGCATAAGGTGATCTGATTGGCTGACGCCTCCGTTGGCGCTTGAAAAGTTTAGAAATTTTCAACTTCTGCTGTGAGCAACGCCAGTGACGTGACACCGACGGTCCCACAGTTCAGTTCGGCAACGCATGATGTCACCCATTCAAAGTAGAGAGTCACCCATTCAAAGTGAGAAGCGTTAACACTGACGCCCCGTGTGAATGTACCGTAAACCTGATCAAACTCAGGAAACTTTGCACTCTCAGAACTGGCAAAAATTTACATCTGATATGGGTTTCAGAATTGGCGGCCTGACAAATTTCAATCTTTCACCATGAAACAGGAAGTTGCTATAACTCAGTATTCCAATACGTGGCCTAATGGTTAGAGAGTCTGACTTGTAACCCAAAGGTAGCATGTTCGAGTCTCGGTACCGGCAGGGATTGTAGGTGGGGGGAGTGAATGTACAGCGCTCTCTTCCACCGTCAATACCACGACTGAGGTGAGACCCTTGAGGAAGGCACCGAACCCCCAACTGCTCCCCTGGCGTCTCAGCAAAAATGACCAGTTATAATCATAGCACCACCTGCTGGCAACAGGAAATGACTTGCTTTCCACCAACTTAAACATGCAATGTCCGATCTGCCCCAAACTTCACATGTTTGATAAGCGTCCTGGCCTGAAGACGTCTACATACCAATATTCAGTTATAGTCATAGCGCCACCTGTTGGCAACAGAATATGTCATGCTTTACACTAACTCATACATAGCCTGTTCAATCTGCACCAAACTTCACATGTTTGATAAACGTCCTGGTCTGAAGACGTCTACATACCAATATTCAGTTATAGTCATAGCGCCACCAACTGGCAGCAGGAAGTTTGGCACATATAAATGACTTTGACATACTCCTCCTATATTTACCACTTTAAATGCATATTGCCCAGCGTTCACTGTTTTCCTAAGGCCACCGGGTGGAGGTGGCTCCAGGTGCGAGGGCCCTTTCAACGCTGCTTGCAACTTTAATTTTGTTTTGTCTTCTGTTACAGCCAGTTGAGAGTGAGAAGGATTCCCCTCTGGTCACACTGTGTTTTGGGTTGTGTATTCTGGGCCGTCGAGCTCTGGGCACTGCCTCACACAGCATGTCAGCCAGGTAAGGGTTTAAACCATTTACAGCATTTTTGCTTAAGCTGACAGCTTATGTTATTTAAATGCGTTATGCAAAATTCACACATGCAACAATTTTGTTTGCATGCAAGACATGCAAGAATAGTGTTTCTACTGCTGCATGCCCAAATTTTATGCGGTAAATACAGGATATGTATGTACAGGACTCAATGCTAAGGATCTTTTCTACTGGCCTGGTTGGGCCAGTGGTTCAAATTTTTACTTGCCCTGCCAACATTTTCACTAACCCTGCCACAAAAAAATTGTTGCTGTTATCATTTTTTTGACCAATGTTATCTTTTATTCAAATAAATAAGCTTATATTACACCAAAAATTTAAATACCAATTAAATTTTACAATTCTCGATTCCAATTTCAATACCACAGCAAAAACTACTAGCCTAAGAAATATAAAGCTCAAACATTATTAAAGACAAGCGAACAATCAGTAAATAAAAACAAATGAACAAATTACAAGCAATAGCACAATTAAATATATAGAACAAAGATACAAATTAAAAGATATGTTTGTAGGTGTTCAGGTACAGAAATTGATTGAATTAGCAAGGCTTAAAAACATGACGACGCAGCAGTGGCCCGATTGGGCCAGTGACAAATCCTTCAACTGTCCCGAGCGTCTTTCATGCTGGCCCCAGGCCATTGGGCAGTCCTTATTGTCGAGCCCTGATGTATCGTACAAACTTGTATATGTTGGAAACTTTGTACACATTGTTCTCATCAACCCAAAAAACTTTCACTCTGATATTATTAGCTCCACCCCTCAAGAAGTCAGCTGTTTTGCATTTAATGTGACCTTTTTTTGTGTGTGTGGAAAATTACAGGTTCTGATTTTTTAGATACTCCTCCAAGGGGATTTGTGTGATTTTCTCCAAACTTGGTTGAACATTATGCCAAGACAAAGGATGCTAAATTTTGAACATATTTTTGATATTTTGAATGGTGTTGCTATCTCAAGAGACTAAAAAAAATAGGGAAAAAGGAAGTGTCTTTTATCTTCTATTTGATACTAATCAGAGAGTGCACCTAGGTGTTGTATGTTTGGTCATGGGGGCTGATCACATGGATGTGGCTGTTGTGGCTCACAGTCATAGCGCCACTAGCTGGCAGCAGGATGTGTGACACACAACAGATGTTAAAATAGCCTTTTTATATATCAGTTTAAACATGTGCCTTAAATGTATCTGGCAGTGGCGCTGTAGTGCTTGGGTCATCGCTGTTTGCATCTATTTTTTATTTTCCATATTTCTGCACCTTTTCACTGCTAGCTGCTGCATAATCACTGCTTGTTTGCATGAAATTAAGCTTTTCTCAGCCTTTTGCATTGCTGGACATGGCTACTTTATAACACTGCAGCTCATGAATCGCCATAAATTGCATAACTCTCATTGGCTTCCAGTCACTTGCTGCAAATCACTGTGTGAATGCCACTATATAACCCGTTTTTATTGGCAATAGGTCATAAACATTCATTTAAACTTGATTTTCTTGCATTGTGGTTTCATTTGTTTGTTTTTTTTATGAGTTATTTTGTTGTAGATGTAAATGCACTGATTCTCTTTCTTATACGGTCAGCTTGGAGCCTTTTCTCTACGGCCTTCATGCCCTGTTCAAGGGCGATTTTCGTATCACCTCTCCTAGAGACGAGTGGGTTTTTGCAGACATGGACCTGCTGAACAGGGTGGTGGCTCCAGGTGTACGGATGTCCCTCAAACTGCACCAGGTAGAGCTTAGGCATTCATCCATCCCTACCAGAGGCGGAGAGTAACTAAGTACATTTACTTGAATGACATCAAAGAACAGCGAGAGCGATTAGACAGCATTTTTTAAATATTTGTTTTGATGTCAAATACAAATAAGTCTGTTTTCCCCATAGGTTTTTAACATTCTAAAAGCTCTTTATTCCAAAGATACTACAAGCTAGTCAGTGTATTCAGTGTATTGTACGTTGCTTCAGAGGTATTGCAAGTGCAGTGCCTTATTCATACCCCTGTTGCTGCCTTATGTTAAACTACTTTAAATTACTTTTTTCCCACATCAATCTACACTCCATACACCATAATGGTAAAGCAAAAAACAGGTTTTTAACATATTTGCCAATTTAATAAAAATAAAAAACTTAAATGATTCCATTGCATAAGTATTCATACCCTTATCTGGGACAGTTGAAATTTAGCTCAGGAGCATTCATATTGCTTGTAGATGTTACTACCCTTCGAGTGAAGTTAACCTGTGGCAAATTCAATTGAATGGTATGATTTGGAAAGAACCTTAATTCCAAGCATCACGTTTGAAGGTAACCAGGCACTACTCATCACCTGCAGAGTACCATCCCAAAAGTAAAGTGTGGTGGTAGCAGCCTCATGCTGTGGGGCTGTTTTTCAGCGGCAGGGACTGAGGGACTCATCAGAATAGGAGACGAGCTCAATGCACCAAAATATTGAGATAGCTTTAGTGAAAACCCAGTCCAGAGCATTCAGAACCTCAGATAAGGCAGAAGGCTCACCTTCCAACAGGACAATGACCCTAAGCACACAGCAAGAGTGGCTTGTAGACAACTCTATAAATGTCCCTGAGTGGCCCAG
>NW_015652998.1:2390447-2405655 GCF_001515625.1 Sinocyclocheilus rhinocerous | reverse complement strand
ATTATAAATACTTATGCAATGTACTTATTTCAGTTTTTTTATTTTTAATAAATTTACGAAGTTGTGGCAATTCTGTTTTTGCTTTGTCAGTATAGTGTATGGAGTGTAGATTGATGTGGGAAAAAGTACTTTAAAGCAGTTTAACATAAGGCAGCAACATAATAAAAAACGTGAAAAAAAATAATACTTTCGCAATTCACTGTATTACATACAACAATAATGAAACCGTGCATTGACATAAAAAAAGGAAATTTACTTTTGGTACTTAAGTACTTTTAAAAGCAAGTACTTCGGTACTTTTACTTAAGTAAAAATCTGTCTTTACAACTTTTACTTGTAATGGAGTAATATTTGACCAGCAGTATCTGTACTTTCACTTAAGTAATAGAGTTGTGCACTTTGTCCGCCTCTGATCCCTACTGACATCACACTTTAATTAGGTTTCTAGGGTAACCCAGTGATATTTTCATAGCTTGCACTAAAATAAACTTTTGGTGTGGTACAGTAACCTTCATGCTGTATAAAGTAAAAGTAGTCTGATGATGATGCAATTATGGAATGGGTCTCTGGATTACTTGATTCTCAATAGCCAATTTTTTGTCTCTTGTTTACTCCATAGGATCACTTCACGTCTCCTGATGAGTATGAGGACCCAGTGGTGCTGTACGATGCCATCACTGCTAATGAAGAGAAGATGCTCATCTCTCATGAGGGTGATCCTGTCTGGCGCAGCGCTATTCTGGCTAACATGCCTTCTCTGCTTGCTCTCCGCCATGTTATGGATGACGGCAGTGACGAGTACAAGATCATCATGCTGAACAAACGCTTCCTTAGCTTCAGAGTCATCAAGGTGCTTTGCTGCAGAAACCTGTTTACTGGCATGTACAATATATCTTATTGTGGCATTGCCGTAACTAATCTCTCTCTGTTGCTTCTTTCAGGTGAACCGGGAGTGTGTGCGCGGGCTGTGGGCCGGACAGCAGCAGGAGCTGGTCTTCCTGCGGAACCGGAACCCTGAACGCGGTAGCATCCAGAATGCCAAGCAAGCCCTGAGGAACATGATTAACTCATCCTGTGACCAGCCCATCGGATACCCCATCTACGTCTCCCCACTCACCACCTCCTTCGCGGGGGCCCATGTCCAGCTACGTTCAGTCTGGGGAGGTCCCATCAGCCCCCACAACATTTACACCTGGTTCATCAGCAGCTGGGACAGGTCGGGCATCACAAGCGTGCATTATGCCGTGTTACAGCACATTTTAGGTGTCCAGAGTTTTTTATTTATATGCTCTGTTCTCTTCAGGCTTCAGAAGGGATGTGGTGCCGGATGTAACAGTGGGGGGAATATTGAGGATTCAGACTGTGGTGGCGGCTCTACCTCCATCAGTAACAACCCTGCAGCTCATCCTCCACAGAACACAGCGTCCAGCATCCCTCAGCCTCATCCCACTACTGTACAGCCCTTGATGGGTAAGACACATGCTTCTCTTGTACTGTTAATGTACCACCTCCGATCAATAAAGCAATGATGTGTGCAGGCTGTAAGTTCCACTCTTCCCTTCCTTTCTCAAGGGACTGACAACCCCGTTGGACCTTCCTGGCCGCTGCATCCCCAGCCCCTCCCACTTGCCCTTCTCAGCCAATCAGAGGGCAGGATGGATGCAGGGCTGGTTAGCTCCTTGCACCGAACCTCTTCCATCCATGGGCTTTTAGGGCAACACCTGTCCAGCTCCCAGCTGTCTTTCAGTAGTTCAGTGGCCCTGCCTCCTGCAGACCGCTTCTGCCCCAGTAGCCTGCAGGACAACCCCAGTCACAGGGCATCTCAGAGGGGCCTAAGTCTGGGCCAGGGCAGCGGGCTGCCCTATGAGGCCCTGTACAGCAAATGGAGTCTGCCAGGGAGGAAAGGATTTAATGGACCTGCTGTAATGGAAGGGGATGGCTCAGCATCACAGAGCATACGCACACAGGTTAGGACGCATGCTTACATCACAGTTTTTCCCCTAGATCTATTAATACATAAGATATCCTAAATACACCTCTTCTAAGATGGGCATGTTTTAATTTCTGAATTAAACTTATTTTTTTGAGCAGCATACAGTTAAAAATGTCAGGGTGTCTGGATATCATAAAGAAAAAATCTTCAATCAATACTTTGATACTTTTTTTCAGCAGGGACACATTCAATTAATCAAAATTGACACTGAAGATATATAATGTTACAAAAAAATCTATTTTAAATAAATGCTGTTCTTTGGACTTTCTATTCATCAAAGAATCCTAATTAAAGAAATGTCTTTTGAACAGCAAATCAGCATATCAGAATGATTTCTGAAGGATCTTGTGACACTGAAGACTGGAGTAATGATGCTGAAAATTCAGCTTTGCTGTCACAGAAATAACTACATTTTACAATATATTGAAATGGCAAGCCATGTTAACGGATCAGAGCGTTCACACTGCACGCGATTGCGGTCCGGCAGTGCACTCCAGGAGCGGTGCGTTTGTGTGTGTCAAAATCGTGATTAAAATCGAAATCGCAAAATTAATCAAAGAAATCGCGATAGGTTTTTTTTTTTGTCCATATCGCACAGCTCTAGTTTATACTGTATTTTTGATCAATAAATGCAGCTTTGGTGAGCATGAGAGACTTCATAAACATTTAAAAATCTAAATAACCCCCAAAGCTTTGTCTTGTAGTGTGTATATATTAATATTAATAACCCATTTATTTATTTTCTTTCTGTTTTCCTAGCCTTTGCAGCCTCCCCTCCCTGTCCTGCCCTCTGACGTCAGCCCAACACTGGATCTAATGGGAGCAGTCATACCCTCTGAGACCACACCCCTTACATTATCAGACCCGCCCAGTGCACAGGAGGAGTCTACAGAATTGCCTTTACTTGAGCACCTCCGCTGAGCCTGCACAGCACGACCAGTACAGCTGGGATCAGACGAGCCCATGGTCATCCTCGCCATCCAGAGAGAGCGAGCTGACCTTATCAATCTTTTTTATAATTAAAGCATCTTCAGTCAGTTTTGCGTATATTAGGATGTTTCTCGCAAGTATCCTTAATAAACACATCACCAGATAAAGAAGCACACTAGAAGAGTGCTGTGTTAAGTAATGAACTCTGGACTGAGCTCTCCTAAGCTTCTTTGGCTACTGTTTGGCCACTTTTTTTGGCTTATGGGCCTGGAGGCCAAGTCAGTGCAATCGTAAGGGATTTTCTTCTTTTTTTCTTCTTGCATAAGGAGGGTCAGGTCATTAAATCAAAGCAAATATGTGACCTGTACCACCAGCAGTAACAAAAAGGGAACTCTCCTCTCCTCTGTAGCAGCCTTAAACCTACTCAAGCTTTTGTTTTTACCCCCACACATCCAGTCCACTGCTAAACATCCACAAACACTGCACATCAGCTGTATTGTGCAGGATTTCTCCCTTTGATCAAAGCCCAGAGCTTGCCGCCACATAAGCCACTGTCCTTTCAAGACTAAAGGACTCAAATGTGATTCCCCCTCACTGAGCCGTCATTTAGTAGCTCACACATTCCAGCAAAGACATTCAATCATGTCGGCAGCCCATCAGATGTGCTTATGCTCTTAAATGACAACCACGACCATTTTTCAGCGAGCTTCAGGGAAAAGACTTGAATATACACACACATACTCACTCACATGCACACTTCCCTCAGCACCTGGTGCTCCCTTCATAGTTTACAGCTGGCTCAGGTGAGGATGGTGGGGCCTGAGATTTGTAGGACAGTTGGGACAAAGTAGACGTCATCAAACCGGTGGTCGGTCTGTTTTTTTTTTCTTTCCTTTTCTTTAGACCTTTTTTTTTTCCCCCACAGGAGATCAGATTACCTTCTAAATTTCTAAACTGCTCTCTACAGAATGGGCTCTGATGGTGACGTAGTGGGCCGGAGCACATGAGGGCTTCCTGGCCTCCCATCAGGCTTTTTCCTGCTGCTGCAAGTGCCTGCAGTTTGTCTCCCTCTACTGCAATACTACTGCTACTGCACCACCCCCTCTACTACTAATAGAACTAAACCAAACTACTGCTTTTGACTTCTAAACTCCAGCGTTTTAGTTGGAAGAACTTAGTGGGGAAAAACAATTAAGATGTACCGATTCTAAAGACAAAGATTTATTTGATTTCTGACGGAGTGGCTGTTTTTTGTTGATTATGCTGATACTAGCTGGACATGAGTGAACTGTAACCTTTGCCCCATTCTTGAATCCACCTGATTGTGACTAGCTCATTCCCTATCGGTGTGTAATACAACTGGAAAGTTAGATGTCAATATTCTGATGTTAAATATCTGCTGTTGGGCAAACGAAGCTCAGACCGCCTGCTGTGGAAAGCAGGGCACTTACTGCCTCTACAACAACAAACATATCAAATGCTCACAGACTTGACACCACTGACATCAGCCTGGAATAGCTGCGACGTGTCAATGTAAAGGAGCTTGAAATATCCCATGAGCTGTTTAAAGTGGTTTTGAGATTCAGAAAGCCGTTCAGCGCTTCTTCACCATATAATTTCCTAGCTTAAAATGATTGACGTGGCTGAGCTGTGCTCTGAAAAAGGCTTTGTGTCGAACGATATGGTTTGAGAGTCAGCATGCGTGGGCTGCCATGGGAAAATGGTGCCTTACGATTTGACAGACAGTCTTCAGGTGGAAGAGAAGGATTTTTGCTGGAATCTTTACACTGGTTCCACAGAGTAATGCAAAATAATGCGCTTTTCTGCTGAGAGGTCCCATTTTATACATTTTACAAAGCTTATGCATTCAATACGGGCGATTCTTGCTCGATCAACATCAAGTTTTGATGTGATTTGAGCTCTAGCTTCATTTAGTGCCAGTAGAGGCAGTTCACACTGAATTGATCGTATTCACGTATTCGTATCTCACTTAAACCACCAATTGTTAGTAGGTTCATAGAGTCTCTCCGCCCATCACAGACCATATCACAAGTTGTTTGAACACTAAACATGAAGTCTCTCTGCAGATCGTGCAGCCTAGTCTGTTTCCGATCACCACCATGCATTCTCTAGGCCATCTCAAGTCTCTCATGTAGTCTGCCAAGCAAACCTGGCTCGTTTACAGCCTCTTGCGATGGACTTCAGTAGCTATCGAGCGTTTGGTTCAAGGCCGATCGACCTCTTTCTCTCTTTCCATCAGGACCATTTCTCTCATCTTTAGGGTGACTTTTCCAAAGCAACAGGGAGTACTTCTCTTACTGGGAGAAAGCACAAGTTACTGGATAGTGTCAGTGATTTAAAAGGGATCTGATCAATCTCTGCCATATATGTACAGCATGTTTTGTATATAAATATATTTAAAAAATATATATATATAAATCTATTTTATTATTATTGTATTTCTGGTTATTTTTCAATGGAGGACACTACTTTGAGTCTTAGGGGAGTCACGCTTCGGTGTATCTGTGCTTGCGGAGGGGTCTGGCTCTCTTTCGACATATTATCATGAAGTCTGGGGAATGAATCAGTTAATACTGCTTTTGCACAACTATTGTAAAATAGTGCACCATCCTGAATTTTTTTTTCTTTTTTAATTTTAGTTACATGGGGGATTGTTTTATTTAAAAACTGTTATTCAATATTCAAAGTTATGTACAGTTTTTTTTTTTATGTGATTTTTCTTTTTCCCCTCCTATTTAAATTAAAGCTTTTTTGTCATTGTTTGCAATTCAGTCATTTTGTGAATTCATTGGTCTTTTCCCCCCTCAGTGTTGTCATGTCGAGATGTATTTAGAGGGTGGTAAATTCAATTCACAAACTACATAGGAATAAAAAGTCAAATCGATATTGATTTGGATCAGTAGCATTACAAGTGACTAATTTTCCCAGTTATCTATTTGATTAATTCAGTAAAAATTTGTAGCAATTTAATAAATTGCCTATATAGCTTCACAATACAAGTAGTCTGGAAAGAGTCAAACATATTGTGTAAAGTATAGCAGAAGGATCTGAACTAAATCTCTGTCTCTAGTTTTTATGAATATTTTTAATTAGCTTTTATTTTTATAATTTCACTTTTTATTTTAATTCAAATTAAAGTTTTAGTAAATTGATGTGCTTTGACATTTTTATTTAGTTTGTTTTTAAAAATATATTTGGCTTTGTTTTTATTTATTTTTTTATTTTAGTAATTGTCGAACTTAAAACTTATTTTATTTTGTTTCGTGTCAAAGACAAAATTTTTTCATCTTTTATCTCTATTTCATCAAGTGAATCGTAATGAATTTATTTCATTTAAATTTCATTCAAATATATTTTATTTTAGTTCAGCTTTATTTCAATGAATGAAAATTATTTTAATAGTTTTAGTTTGTTAAAAGCAACACCGTTTTTTTCTGTAAGGAGACTTGGGAACAATTGGTCAACATTGGAATAACTACAATTGTCTGTATCATTTATATTTATACAGGTTACTTCGTATCGCCAGTAGTTGGCGATAAGCGACTACCTTTATGAATGAGTCATTGATTCATTAATTCAACCGATTCGCTCAAGCCACTGATTCATTCGTGAACCCTCCAGCTGCAGTGCCACGGTGTTCTGTCTTCGTTTGGACAAATTTTCCTTCGAGCGAAAACAGACCGTTTTAACTCGCAACAGTGTGTTTAAAATGTAAGTTACACAATTTACTAAACTTGTCGTTATTGAACAGTTATATAAAAGCCATACCTTGCAGTCGTGTTGGTGGTTTGATTAGTTCGACCTCGTGCGTCGTGTTTTGAATCTTAGCCGTGCGACGGCATTTTTGCTGGTGTGATATTGCTTAGTTGGCTGTGAAACAACGATTAGTATAGCTTAATATGATAGAGTATATGATATATGATACCCAAAACAGTGAGGCTGAGCTCTCCTATGCCTGGGTCTCCTGTCTCAGGTGGGTTGCTGACCACACAGCGATACTGATCGCTGCTGACTCCAGCGTCAGACGCGCGCGTGTAGTTCACCATGATGTCTGCGCTCCAGGGCATTCCCACAAATTCCACCCTGCCCATGAACGAAGGGCTTTCAATCACCTGCCCGTGATCATACACGATCACTTGCACAACGACAGAGATAGCAGTCCTTACAGATCTTATTCAGAGCAGCTAGCGCCATAGTTAATTTTGACAGGAAGGGAAATGAAGGTTGTAGTTGTTTAACAAGGTACAGTTGACTAGGGTGACCATATTTTAGTTTTATAATAAATAAAAACAAAACCAGTAGATCGAATAGAAAAAGAATAGGGAATGTTAGTGTTAGAGGGTCATTTTTAAATGTCAATAGAACAGAAAATAGATAATGCTCGTGTTAGAAGGTCATTATAATAAATAAAAAGAAAATAAGTAGAAAGAAAGAACAGAGAATGTTAGTGTTAAAGGCTCCTTTTTTCTTTTTAAATAAAACAAGTAGTTACAATAGAAATAGAATAGAGAGTGCAAATGTTAGAGGGTCAAATTTTTTCATTAAAAAAAACAAGCAGATAAAATTAGAAGTAGCAATTAGAATAGAGAGTGCTAGAGTTAGAGGGTCAAATGAAGTTGAAAAAGATGTGTTTTCAGCCGTTTCTTGAAAATGATTAAGGACTCAGCTGCTTGGATTGAGTTGGGCAGGTCATTCCATTCCAGGAGGGAACAAAATTTAAAAGTCCATGAAAGTTTTATCATAGGTAGAATGTAAAATGTTTCAATACAAGCATTTCAGTCAAATGTAATTTATGCAATATTTCAAACCTTTAAACCACTTGGGAAAATCAACCCATGGCAAGTTTAAAAGTAGCCCAATTCTGTGGAAAAAACGCGGACTTGGCAACCCTGCATCAAAGAAGAGCTGCAGGAGTCAGATTTGACTGATCACAGGTGTGAGTACACCCTAAGAAATCCCGGCCGGACGCATTTTTTAGGTCCAAAAAGAGGACATGTCCGGGGGAAAAGAGGACGTATGGTCACCATACAGTTGACAAAACATCTTTCCAAAAAACTTTGGAAATGTGATTTAGGACTTTATAAAGTGCATGCCATTGTAAAGGATAAAACCTAAAGGGGCATCTGAATCAGATCTCTGACTTAACTTGTGAAGCAGTATTTGGACAGTGGTCAAGGACCCTGGCCAATTCGTTATGACTTTTTTTTTTTTTTTAAATGCTGTTTAACATTTAAAATTCATGTGGGATATTTTATGGAGCGAATGTTCCAGTAGCCTTGCTTCCAGCCGAACCCTTGGTCAGTGCCCTGACTAGTGAAACTAGGGAGCTGAGATGCATCCTAACCCTGCGCACATTTTTATATTTAGTTACATTTAAAAAGTTTGTTTAATTCAATCTGTCTTTTTACCCCATTCTAATGGACGTTAGAATCCATCATGGCGGCGTTCATCGGTTACTCAGGAAAAAGGTGGATTGACTTGCATTATATGGACAATAAATACAATGCAAGTCAATGGGACGGGAAACTGTTTGGTTTCCAACATTCTTCAAAATATCTTTTTCAGGGTTTCTGTGCCTCTTAAAAAGTCTTAATTCACCCATCCAAAGTTTAAGGCCTTAAAATGGTCTTAAATCAGAAATGAAAGTCTTGCATACATTGGGGGAAAAAAACAGCCTTAAATCAAGAGTTTTGAAAAATGTAACAAAATTAAATTAGTTTATTCTTAAAACAAGAACAAATATCTGTCAGTGGGGTATATGAAAACTTCTCTTTTAATTAAGTAGTTTTTCTGAGCCTGACAGATATTTGTTGTTTTAATCATTAACTTCATTTTGATCAGTTTCACAGAAAGACTTATGTCAATTTGCTTATCAAGTAACTTTATCTTGCATTAAGAATGTTTAGACTGGAAAACAAGAAAAAAAAACGGAATTGTACCAAATTATTAATTTAAATGTAAGTACATAGTTGTTAAGGCCACTTAATATAAAGTGGGTCCGAATTTTTTTTTACGGAGTGATCAGAAAGTACAGTAAAAGTTATTTTCATGTTCTAGTGGTCAGGAGCAGAGGAATTGAAGCATTGAGGTTTGTTTGTGTGTGTGAGTGTGTAAAGTGAATTAAAAAGTAATGGAGATTAGTTAGAAGTTGCATTTTTCAAACTTTGAAGTGTTGCTAATACAACTCAATTTGTGCTTCTCCCTAGACATTTACATTGAGAACATGTTGTTGTTGTGTTCCCTTCAATTTGTTCCTCAAATATTCTTTACCTTAAAAAGTCTTAAATTTACCTTAATAAAACCAGCAGAAACCCTGTTTGTGTTCTGCAGAAAAAAAGAAAGTCAGACAGATTTGAAACCCTCAAGCAGGATCATTTAATGCACGATTGCGCTTGATTTGTGGCCATTTTTCTTATTTTAAACAATTGGCAATGACACCTCACTTGCAGGCCCATGTATTCCACAGTCCTGTTGTGTAGCTCTCAAGCCCTCTCCTTCCATCTCAATGGCTCATTACTGTAATGATGAGTCCCACCCCCACTACCCTGCCACCCCCAGGTTTTTGTGTGTGTGGGAAGGCACAGTGACTCTAAAGCCTTAATTATAGCTGACAGCCTTGGCAAGGACAAATACACCAAGAGAGAGAACAATGGAGTTAATTTCTTTAAAAAAAAATTTTTTTTTTAAAACCTGACCCAAATTACCAATATTTCAATTATTGTAACATTACACTTAAAACACCTATTACAAAAAGCTCAGATGATCATTGTGATCTTTCTTGCACACTGGTTTTATGATGCCTCATTTAAACATTTCACATCTAATGCACTGATTTCTAAAGGTTTTGTAAAATGAACAACATTGGGTTATGGTACGTTACAATATGTAAACCGTGGTTTTGAAATGTGCAAAACTGAAATCAGCTTTCTGCAAATTATCAAGCCGAAGTTCTGTACAGTTGTGTAAATGTTATTCTGCCCAAGTGACTGTTTTTTTCCCCATCATATTTAACAGCCTAATATTAACAATGAAATCAACACGCACCATATTGAAGAAAAGTGGACACCAAGCAGGCCAGCCGGAGGAGCCTCCATCCTGTACAGCCCATCACTGAGAGGATCCGTGTATGCTTTCCTCCATACAGGTCAGTGTGTTTCCCTCTTCAAACCACACTGGCACTGACTGGACAGGCATAACTGGGTTATTGGGCATGAAAGGGGGTAGTTCTCGTTCTCTCTCCCTTTTATCTCTCACCCTTCCTCAGTAACCACACACAGTGAATAGTTGACCTGTCCCTGTAGTGTTCAATAAGTAAGCATCTGCTGAATCAGGGGTTGTAAACTTTATGGCACAGACCCACAAATGTGACGATCCCGTTGGGAAGAACCTCCTGCCTAAAATATGAGGGTAGATATATACACTTCCATTCAATTTGCGGTTGTTAAAAATCTTTTTGAAAGTCTCTTAAAAATATAGTAAAAACAGTAATATTGTGATATATTATTACAAAGTAACTGTTTTCTATTTCTAAAATGTAATTTATTCCTGTGAATATTTTTAGCAGTCATTACTCCAGTCTTCAGTGTCACATGATGCTTCAGAAATGTGAATTGTTGCTCAAGAAATATTATGATCCTTAATACATCACATAACATTATAAATGTTTTTGTCACATGCATTCTTGCAACTTTGAAACGTAGTGTATATAGAAAGTATATATTGTGAAAAATATATTTGTGTACAATATATATATTTGTGTACAACATTAACTGGAAAAATATTTACTTTTTTTTTTTTTAAACAAAACAGTATTTTTATGAATTTTCTGTAAACCCCTTTGCAGACCTGAGTTTGAAAGCCATTGTGCTAAATGAAGTTCATCTGAGCCCATTTCTTACAGACAGACAATGCAACACGTGTACACTTTTTCAGCATTCGAACATTTTAACTAATAAAAAGTCAAATTAAAACGGAGATTGCAATTACAATAGATTTATTACTTAATTTAGGCTACTTTTAATTTAAATGTCAAAATATCACACTAGAGCATTATAGACCAAAATATACAGTACTGACTTTTCACATGTAGAGTGTGTTATCAAAATAACCACATTTACTGCAATCATACTGATCAATATACTGCATCATGCAAACTAACTAGGTTTAGTACAACAGATTTAGAAAGGCAGTAATGGTACCACAATTTCCAGACATTGTCTTAGGTCACTTAGATGGTACAAAAACCATAGAGTCACCCTTATTATTAGTCGTCTCAGATAATTGTTTTTATGGAAGGCATCTGGGAGGTAGAGACCAGTGATTAATCAATTAATAGTGGCTAAGAGATCTCAGAACCACAGTGGAATGGATTAGGTGTCCATAGCAGCTTAGACAAACCCTGATGTAAGCACATGTACATGCTTTGATTACAACAAACATAGAGATAAAATCACTTAAGCAAATATATATTTCTATACAAGTGGGCAGTAGAATATTTTATACATAGACAAAAGTATTCTTTAATAAAGTATCTTAAAGTTGTTGTTTTTTTGAGAAGCTTTGTATGTCAGATTCAGTCAGGTGAAGTAACACTTATCATACATTAAAGTTGTACAACAAAAGGTACACATAATCTGAGGGCTTTACATCACTAATATCAAGTACCATTTAATATTGGGATATTATTGCATCATGAATCGCACAGCAGACAAAACACTGGTAGAAAAGGTTCATAATATTGTCAACCCACTCATGATCTATCCTCAAGTCATGGTCTGCGCTCTGGCCCTCTAAAGGCCAAAACAAGATCAGATAATCCCACCAATCACAGATGAGAAATTCAACATCTCCCACTTTGGATCATGTACAGTAAAGCATGACCACCTCAAGAACAACACCTGGCCATCTATTCAGTCTGAAGGCTGTAAGCAAGCAGGGTCGGGCAACTTTACCATGTTTTTTTTTTTCCTCCAGAGGTCACTAGGAGGATGGTTTGTTGTAGCCGAACAGCCCCACAGGGAAGTACTTCACATGAGTGGGCCACTGTGACGCCAGCTGGAAGAACTTCACATCATTCCACTCCATTCCATCTACAGACACTGAAACATGTTCATCTCATGAGTCAAATGTGTTTAGATACAGAGGGTCCAAATAGCTGAGACATTTAAAATAACTTGAACGTGAATTGACAAATTTCAAACAACTAAATTTAATGAAATGTTACATTCTGCATTATTTCTAGGTCACTAGTTAAATAAATGTGTGGCATGGCTTGTGGACTAGACATTCTGAAATTCATGTTCATTTTTATATATACACTGTTCATTTTACATTATACACTGAATATTCAGTTAGGAAAATGGAAACTAAACATTTTGCCAATGGTCTCAGACCATTCAGGGGTAGCAGCGCCGCATCTAGTGGGTTCAACTGGATAGGCTAACAAAAGCATTCAAATGCAATCAATGACACATACATCGTCATCGCATCTCGTGCGCCACTGATAAAGCTGCCTGACGGCTGACGCAGACCTTTGAATGTGGATTTTTTTTTTTTATTCTACGAATATTCGAAATTCAAAAAAAATTTGACAGCCCTACAGGGCCATAAACACCAACGACGTTTAGGTTAGTGGTCAATTCTTAATCTTAACTTTGACCCCTCAAATTTGGAATATCTGGTTATCTTTGGACACTAGGAATATAAAGTTGCTTAAACAATTAGAAAAAAAACCCAGCACCATGCATGAATGTATCGTTTAATACAAAGGACCGAAAACCAATCACAAAAAAGTAGGATACTTTCTTCATGAGATAAAAACATGAGATACAGTGGGATGGGGAAAAACTGCCATAACGTCTTTAGACATGTTTTTTAAAAGTTGAACTTGCATTAATTTTACATGGCTTTCTAAACATGCCGCTCTCTGCGAGGTCAATTCTTAATCTTAACTTTGACCCCTCAAATTTGGAATATCTGGTTATCTTTGGACACTAGGAATCATTTCTTTACATTATTTGTAATAATGTTGTTAATTACAACATAAATTGTAATTATGTGTAAACCTTTTAAACAGTGGATGTCTTGGTAAGCTTGGCTCAATTCCTTTGCATCACATAAAACAAAGAAAATCTGTTGTACCTCTTAGACTGGTTTGTTGATTCTTGGCAGAGCAGATGAGTCTGGTGATGCCTTCAATGACCTGACTCTTTGACTCTGTGTCTCTCTCTTTAGGCTTCTTCACCAGGAAGAGGTTCGGGACTGAAGACAGGCAACATGAGTAAATATAGTTGGTGAAGTACATAAATATGGAGAGCAACATCAATAATAGCAGCAATAACTGCAGTGAGAGCTACAAAAAAAAAAAAGACCAGAGGGCAAGAAAGAAAATGTCAAATGAAATTACGGGGCTAGAAAACACTGTACATAGTCCAAAAAAAGAAAATTACACAAGTGATCTTTAGCAAATGGACAAATGTGTAAATCTAGTGGACCATCTCACCTTTCTTGTTTTTCTCCTTGGTCACCACTGTCATGGACATGGTGTTAGAGCCAGTCTGGAGCTCAAAGGAGCCGGGCAGTCTGCTAACCTGCAAGGATCTGAATGCACACTTCAAAGTGTTCTTATTTCCCATGTCTCTCCGCTCTCCATCTTTGCGCTTCTCAGCCCCTGAAGAGACCCAGTAATCCACCTGCAGCCCAATGGCATCCATACCATGAGACATGCAGGGGCTCCTAGATAACAGAATCAGTTTGACCAGATTTAGTTTTTACCAGGCCAGCATTTTTAAAGAGATAACAGCTGTAAGCTAAAGCAATGTGAGAAACCGCAGAGCGGTGCAGATTTCTGTACAATATTGTACACAAACCCTAGAGCAGCCAGTCCGCTTAGTGATGGTGATGGAGGAGGCATTGCAGATTCTTTCATCATCCCAGTGGGAGATCCATGAGCAGGTGGAGACGTCGATGGAACTGCCAAACTCGAAGCCAAGCCCTCCTCACAATCTCCACCTACAAAGAGTCAAATAAATATTTGGAAAAAAGCAAAAATATTAAAATGAAATTTCACTGCAAAGTGATGAGAATTTCATTAAATAAAACGTACATACATTTTTTTAAGTGGAGTCTTTCAGAGGTGGCATGAATGCGATCTAATAATTAGCCTTGCTGCTACTGGACGATCTAATGATTGTTTAACTATATATTAACTACAAAAATGCATTTATTTGATGAAAGAAATACAAATCTAAATGTGCAGAATATCTCTTTGGATTTGAGACTTTAGTCTTTGCAACTTTACAGATCTTCTTTATGCACCAAGAGCTTGTAACACTCCAAAGAGAAAGGAAAACTTGAAATCGCATCATATGACCCCTTTAACTTTAGTGGTAAGCCTTGTGTTTAGATTAGCTTAAAAAAAAATGCACTGGTTCTCTGTTCCCATCCCTAATGGTAATACAATATTACTAGTGAGGTTTGTGTGGATAGAAAAAGAAAAAAAAACCTTGACAAACCTGAAGATCCTGGGCTGGGTTCTACCAATCCCACCTTAACCAACTGTTGCAAGAAAAAAAAAAAAAGACAAATTTATCCATCATTGGAAATTAAAATGCTTTTGATGAATATGTTGCAATATACATTACTGTATAAAGTTTGGGCTCGGTATGTGTTGTTGTTTTTTTGGCATTAAAGGGTTAGTTCACCCAAAAATGAAAATTCTGTCATTAATTACTCACCTTCATGTTGTTCCACACCCCTAAGACCTTCGTTCATCTTCAGAACACAAATTAAGATATTTCTGATCAAATCCGATGGCTCAGAGAGGCCTCCATTGACAGCAACGCCACCCAAACTTTCAAGATCCATAAAGGTACTAAAGACGTCCTTAAAACAGTCGTTGTGACTACAGTGGTTCTACAATAATTTTATGAAGCGACGAGAATACTTTTTGTGCGCAAAAACAAAACAAAAATAATAACTTTATTCAGCAATCTCTTCTCTTCCCTGTCATTATCCTTACGCGGTTAAGGCAGTAAGCACAGGGAAGGCTTCCGTGTTCTACGTCCGAACGCCGGCTCATTATTGGCCAAAGCTGCACATGTGAGCAGCGTGACGCATGCGTGTGATGCTGATGCAGGAGCCGTCCAATAATGAACCGGCGTTCTGACATAGAACCTGGAAGCGCTGGACGTAAATAACGTATGAGAATGACACAGAAGAGAAGAGGTTGTTGAATAAAGTCGTTATTTTTGTTTTGTTTTTGCG
>NW_015652998.1:2374341-2388378 GCF_001515625.1 Sinocyclocheilus rhinocerous | reverse complement strand
ACTAAAGACGTCGTTAAAACAGTCGACGTGACTTCAGTGGTTCTACAATAATTTTATAAAGCGACAAGAATATTTTTGTGCAAAAAACAAAACAAAAATAACTTTATTCAGCAATCTCTTCTCTTCCCTGTCATTATCCTTACGCGGTTAACGCAGTAAGCACAGTGAAGGCCTCCGTGTTCTACGTCCGAACGTCAGCTCATTATCGGCCAAAGCTGCAGACGCATGCGTGTGATGCTGATGCAGGAGCCGTCCAATGATGAGCCGGCGTTCTGACATAGAACCTGGAAGCGCTGGACATAAACAACATATGAGAATGACACAGAAGAGAAAAGGTTGTTGAATAAAGTCGTTATTTTTGTTTTGTTTTTGCGCACAAAAAGTATTCTCGTCGCTTCATAAAATTATTGTAGAACCACTGTAGTCACGTCGACTGTTTTAACAACGTCTTTAGTACCTTTATGGATCTTGAGAGTTTGGGTGGCGTTGCTGTCAATGGAGGCCTCTCTGAGCCATCGGATTTGATCAAAAATATCTTAATTTGTGTTCTGAAAAAGAACGAAGGTCTTAGGGGTGTGCAACGACATGAGGGTGAGTAATTAATGACAGAATTCTAATGTTTTGGGTGAACTAACCCTTTAAATTGATCAACGGTATCAGTAAAGACATTTATAAAATTACAAAAGATTTCTATTTCAAATAAATGGCTTTTACAAAGCTTACCGAGTCGACTACAGACTTTTGAACAGTAGTGTAAGAAAATGTACTCACACCCACAAATGGAACAAAATTTTGGTAGGAATCATCATCTTGCCTAGAAGAAAAATCGAAAATCGAAATCAAAAATACATGAAATGATCGGGTGATAGAAATCATCTCACTCACATCTTGTGTTTGCAGGTCAGCATGGCCTCAGCAATTGGAAACTGATGAGTAACCGTAGATCCGTTGATGTACTGTAGAATTCGCCCAGCCACATCCACAAAGTCAGAAGAGGAAGCTGAAGAGATACAAGAACAAATCCTAGACAAATCGCCAATACAATGCATCTCAACAGGCAGAGGAAAGAGAAATGTCAGATGGCATGAAAAATAAAGAACTGTAGAGGGGTTAAACAAATGCAATCATTTACTAGTCTGAGGCGGCTCTGGGCGGCTGAAAAACTCTCGCCATGAGCTGTCCAGGAAGGAAGAACTGTAGCGATTGTCCAGAGAACCCAGGTGTTTGGCCACAGGGTGAGAGCCTGTGGAGACACTCACATGATACAGCCTGCCTTTTTTGGAAAGCTTTTGTCATTGTTGTGTGCAATATAACTGTGTTTAAAGGTTATTTATACGCACCTGTAGGCACCACAAGGAACTTCATGTGACTGAGCCAGTCAGACATCTTGTTGGCGAGTTGAGAGACAAAGAATCTCAAGACGGCTCCTAAGTAGCTCTGACCTCCAACCGCCACCACCTTCACCGGTTTGGGCATGATTGAGTTACAGTTGCAGCTGTGAGAATAAAGAAGGAACAATGAAAAGATGTATGTCACTGCAGTGCAGACACAAGTACTGGTAGATGCAATTGCCGTTTACATACTACAATCTCTGATCAACATTGCAGAATCAGGTTTAACAATATCAGATCTGACAGCCAGTCATCACTACAAACCATGTCGTTTCACATTTGTGTTTATTCTCAGTGATTCATTCCACCAGTTACACTTACAATTTCTGAATGCGTGTGAGCAGGGCGAAAAGGACGGCCTGGATTTCTGATCCAGAGCAGGTGCAGACCACCGGCAGCTTCTGGGCTTGCAGCAGCTCGGCCACATACTGCAGAAACACACAGACTCATATTTCTCTACTTCAGAATGGATAAAAACTTAAGTATGCACTAAGATACTGACACAACACAGATGTTCAACTTCAAATTAACGCAGTCATAAAGTTCTGTACAGGGTGGTCAGACAGGCAGGCACACAGGAAGTGAAATGGACTGGTATTTACGTGTCCTTGCCAATCGCTGCCATTGACGAGGATAAGGCTGTCAGGAAGGGTGCTGTCAGACAGCAGGATCTGGTTGAGCTGGTCGTACACTATCTTCCTCGTCATCTACAGATGAAAAAAAAAGCATGACTGAAAGCATCTTGTTCACCTTCATTTTCTCACACTAGCATTTTAAGCATGTAAGTTACAGTGTATAATTTCAGTGTTGGGGAGTATCTAACAGCTTAGCTACGCATTTTACCTACCTTCACAAAAGTGTGACAGCAGCGCTGCTTTCAAAACAATGTGCTTTTAAAGAATTTGTTTAATTTTAATTAATTTAATTAATTTTGTTCATCCTTGCAAGGCATATTTTATGTTGTTTTGTTTTTAGCAAAATTAAATTAAATGCTGCTATTTATCATTAGGTGTTTGCCTCAGTATACATTTTTACTCATTAGTTTTAATTAAAAAAATTAAAGTTAAATTTGTTTTTAAATAAATGAATACTTTTATACAGCAATGGTGCAAAAATGACAGTAAAGACCTTTACGTTGTTACAAAAGATTATTTCAATAAATGCTGTTATTAGCCAAATAAATAAATCAGTATTTCTATTCATCCAAAAATAATAGAAATACTAGAAATAGAAATATTAAGCAGCACAACCATTTTCAAAACAGATAATTAGACGTTTCTTGAGCAGCAATTCATCATATTGGAATGATTTCTGATGGATCAGGTAACACTGACTGGAGTAATGATGCTGAAAATTATACTTTGCCATCACAGCAATAAATAACAATTTAAAATATATTAAAATAAACAAAAAATATATGGTTATTTTCAGTTGTATTAATATCTCACAATATTACTGTTTTTACTGTATTTTGATCAAATAAATGTAGCTTAGGTCAGCATAAGAGATTTCTTTCAAAAACATTTCTTTTCACAAACTTTTGAACTATAGTTCAAGTTTCCTGTCCAAGTTTAAATGTTGTCTTGTCACCCTAATTGACTGATCTTCTGTCAGGACCACTATCGTCAAAGATGATTGATAATTAGCATACAGTTTGGATTGGTGGTATGGTTCTGTTCTGGGCAAGAACTCCCTGCGCATCCATGCAGCCTAGCATGGATGAGAGCAGGGAGAGCAGCGATAACCCCCCCAAGGTAAACAGAACAGAACCAACATAAATGTATTGCAGATATCGTTAAAGTTCAATAATTTAATGTACACATTTTAGAATTAGTCTGATTCAAAGGATAATCAGAAGGCTGAATCCTGACTGACAGAGGAGGAGCTGGGGATGGAGGAGGGTAATTAGCTATTGAGCAATGCGAAAACTGCTGATAATACTGAGGGACCTTATATATGAATGCTTAGGTGTTTTGCCATTGTTTTGCCATACAGACCCTACGCTCATGGCATTGACTGAATCAGATGTTGACATGTTGAACCTCCACTCTTCAGGTATTCAATTAATGAATAGCATGCTTACAGTCGTCTCTGCCCATAAACTTGGATAATAAAAAGTACTTTAACAGTGAAAAAATAAACACTTCACCTTTAAACCTCGTATTCTGGATGACTCTGAAGCGGCTATTTCGGTCTCAGGAACCGCACAGTTTCTCACAAACATTTGATAAAGAGTAGCAGAGTTCATGAGCAACAAAAATATGTTAGTGAAATGTATCAGATTTTTAATAAACGGCAGAGAGTTCTAAAATCGGCACTTCATCACGATGACCCTTGAGTATGTTTTGACACTTCTGCACAAAAGTGAACCGCCATATGAGCCAGGTGTTGAATCATGCCAGACCTAGTACAGAGTTACATAAGGAGAATTATCGCCCACTCTCTCTCTTTCCCTCCCTCCTCTAGCATCACACCCACTCCTCCCGCTCGCTAATCCTCACGCACAGCCCAAATGAATCACCATATTCTCTGCTTTGCCCTCTCACACGCACAGAAACACACAATTTCCTGAGCAAATAGCCCTTGGGGTTTATCGATTCTGCTGAGCTTCAGTCAGATCAACTTAAGAAGAGTAAGGCAGCTGTTCTTGGTTAAGTGCTAGCTCTGTGTGTGTGTGTGTCTGGAGGATGTTACCTGAGGGGTGAGGCTGAGCTCGGGTGATCTCTCACCGTCCGAGCTGTTGGTGCGTTCACTGAGCGGTTTGGACAGCTGTCTCTCTTTCATAGGGGTCCCTCGCCTCTGTTTGGGGGTATGCCTGCCATCCAGTCTGGGGAGAATTGCACAGCTGCTTTTATTTATTTGTAACACACTCCATTTCATCTTGATATGTGCACGAGTCTATGAAAAGCAAGCAACAATCCTATTTAAGAGTATAATTTCATGCACTGTAGCAGATCTCACTAAAAGAAAAGGGACTACGTACATAGTTTGTGGATAGAATAGATTAGTATAGGGCCGTGTGACCAAAATATCAAGGTATGTATAATTTTATATCATGCTGAAATATAACAATATTGTTAATTTTACAGAAAATTTTGTCAAATTGTTTATAAAACAACTATGTGCTAATGTCCATTTTTTTTAAAAAGTTTAAGATTTTTTCTTTCTTTTTTATTTGGTACTTGATAGAATAAAACCAAAAGATAAGGTAATTTATTATAAATTAGTAAGGTCTGGCGTTGGTAGAGAAAAATTGGTACTGACACATTTTAGCACTGCATACTTCATAGCAAACAACCCTTAAAGGCATACTCGCCACTAAAAATAAAAATTGTCAATTTATTCAAACCTGCTGGGTATCGTTCAAAAATTTTCGGTATCGATACCGATACCTTGACTTCGATACCAGTTCCTGAACAATACTTTTTTCGATACCAATTTTATGAAATCAATTTTAACAAGATTACATTATCTAAAAAAAAAAACCTTATTTTTATTTTATTTATTATTTTATTTTTCAACTTGTTGAGACTCATCTCCTGAGCCACTGCACAAAGAAACAAAAGGTAACCAACACAATAAATCAGTGAAGACTATTTGAGCTTTATTAAAACTATTTGCGGTTTACACATCTGTTAGGCTACATTTACACTAGTGCGTGTTCGTTTTAAAACGCATAGCTCAGACAGAATCATGATTTCTATTTATTTTCCACTGATTTACTGATGAGCATTAGCAGCTTCCAGCGCTGTCTGCTTGTGTTCTCTCTAGGTGTGTTCGACTTGACGCGGACTGACTGTGCAGACCGATCGGTGTATTACAGTACCAACGAGAGCTAAAGAGAGCAGACTGCTCCGCGCACTTTCGAATCGCTCTCGCGGATGTCAAACACTGATCGATCTGCGCCGTGCCTCTAGTCGAACACACCGGGCTAGTGCTGCAAGCTTGTTGGCTCACTGACGCTGATGAGATTAAACCCTTATGTATCGAAATTTTGTACCGAACGACGAGACGTTTTTCGATACTCGATGGTATCGAGGCATTTCGGTCTGTGCCTAAAAAGTATCGAACTCGATACCCAGCCCTACAAACCTGTATGACTTCTTCTGTGGAAGATATTTTGCAGAATGTCGGTAAACATTTTCAAAACAAACAGTTTCGGTTCCCAGTGACTTCCATTATATGGACAAAAATACAATGGAGGGCAAACAGAAACGAAATAGTTTGATTATCATCAATCTTGAAAATATCTTGTTTTGTGTTTAGCAGAAGCAAGAATGTATACAGATTTGAAATAACTCGAAGGTGAGTAAATGATTTCATCTTTAAATACAGGTTTTATGTGAAACACCAACCTGGGAGACGGCATGTTAGTGCTATTGCTCCTCTGAGGGGTCCGGGGCCTCTCTGCCACTGATAAAGTGATGCTAGGGGTCCCGTCGGCGATCACCTCCACTTCATTGAGTTCCTATAGCATTAACCTCTCAATAAATCCTAGTTCATGAGCTCACAGAGGATAAGAATTTACAAGTTTTACTACTGCTCTAAGAGACTGAGAAAGGGGCAGATAAAGACAAGCAACCAGTCTTACCAATGTGTCCATCTCTGAGAAAACATCGTCCATGTGCGCACTGGGGGAATGCTGGATTTTACCAGATACAGTCTGCTCGCCCCTCTTCAGAAGAAGGAATGGATGGGGAAAGAGAGAGAAATTAAAAGAAATGAGACATACAGTGGCCTTAAAGGGATAGTTCACCCAAAAATGAAAATTACCCCATGATTTACTCACCTTCTTAAGTGAATCAATGCATTTGTGTAAGAAAAATATCCATATTTAAAACTTTATAAATCGTAATCTCTAGCTTCCAACTGTTATACGTGCGTTCATGAGAGAGTGGCGTTCCAGAGGATGAGTAGGATGTAGGCGTAGCATAAGCTCTGGTGAGAATATGCTAGTCTCGTGAGAACCAAGTTTTGTTTACAGCAAAGGAAAACCAGTCTCTTCTTGTCTTATATCGAAATCCTCCGGCATTTTTCTTTGCAGATCCTCCTTTTGTACTTCTAATTCGTGACCGGTATTTTGTTTTGCTCTCTCCTCTGCGCTTCTGCGTTCGTCACTTCTCACCGGAGCTTACGCTACGCCTACGTCCTACATCATACGCTGGAACGCCACTCTCTCATGAACACACATACGACAGTTAGCTGAAACTAGAGATTACGGTTTATAAAGTTTCAAATAGGGATATTTTTCTTACACAAATGCAGTTTGTGTAAGAAAAGCAGTGCAGAGTGCTTTTTATGATGGATGGATGCACTTTATTTTGCATTATAAAGCTTGGAAGAGTCAGGAAATTTTTTAATATAACTCGGATTGTATTCGTCTGAAAGAAGAAAGTCATATACACCTTGGATGGCCTGAGGTTGAGTAAATCATGGGGTAATTTTCATTTTTGGGTGAACTATCCCTTTAAGAGCAGCAGCAATAAGGCAAAGCAAAGTAAAGCTAAATTGCAGTGCTGAAATAAGGTCTATCTCTAAATGACACTTACAGGACTCAGCTTGTCTTTGCTGTGGCTGCACCTGCTATTCAAGCTACCAAACTCTGTCTGAGAGCTGGACTGTGACATGCCTTCAAAAAACGGCCTAAAACACACACACACACACACACAAAGCCAGGGTCAGAATAAGAAAAAAACTGAGGTGTAGGCAGCTTGCCCACTCAGAGTGTGACTAAAAAAGCTTTTTATGTCAGTTTATTCCTGCATTTGAGAGTGAAATATGCTGCTTGTACATATTTCCTATTATACAATATATTCCAGAATCTTTTGCAACAGAAACAACACCACTACAGTTATTGGCTGCCTCCTTAATTATTTAATCACATCCGTGTAATGCAGAGCAAAATTACTAAATCGATATCTGAAAGAGGGTGCCATAAGAATAAATATTAGCTAGTGAATGCAGTACCGGAGTTTGGGTTTGGGGTTGCTGATAATACTGTCCGTTTCTTCCATGTCTGGGCCGCTGTCACTGGGGTTGTACATCTCAAGACTGTCATAGAGCTCATCCAGGTCCTCTTCCACATCCCGGATCTGCTCTTGGGACACATGTTCCAAACCAAACCCCACCTGCATGCAAATTATTACCCATCAATTACTGATAGAGATGAACAATATACTCGTACAGTATCATTTATTGACCAATATTAGAGTTTAGAGAATTTATCATTGATACACAGACACAGGAAGTTTATTATGTATGTTCATTTACCCTATTTTTATTTGTGTAAGAAAAGCAGTGTAGAGTGCTTTTTATGATGGATGGATGCACTTTATTTTGCATTATAAAGCTTGGAAGAGTCAGGAAATTTTTTAATATAACTCGGATTGTATTCGTCTGAAAGAAGAAAGTCATATACACCTTGGATGGCCTGAGGTTGAGTAAATCATGGGGTAATTTTCATTTTTGGGTGAACTATCCCTTTAAGAGCAGCAGCAATAAGGCAAAGCAAAGTAAAGCTAAATTGCAGTGCTGAAATAAGGTCTATCTCTAAATGACACTTACAGGACTCAGCTTGTCTTTGCTGTGGCTGCACCTGCTATTCAAGCTACCAAACTCTGTCTGAGAGCTGGACTGTGACATGCCTTCAAAAAACGGCCTAAAACACACACACACACACACACAAAGCCAGGGTCAGAATAAGAAAACTGAGGTGTAGGCAGTTTGCCCACTCAGTGTGTGACTAAAAAAGCTCAGTCAGTTATTATGTCAGTTTATTTCTGCATTTGAGAGTGGAATATGCTGCTTGTACAGGTTTCCTATTATATGCAATATATTCCGGAATCTTTTGCAATAGCAACAACACCACTACATTTACTGGCTGCCTCCTCCATTATTTAATCACATCTGTGTAATGCAGAGCAAAATTACTAAATCTATATCGGAAAGTGGGTGCCATTAGAATAAATATTAGCTAGTGAATGCAGTACCGGAGTTTGGGTTTGGGGTTGCTGATAATACTGTCCGTTTCTTCCATGTCTGGGCCGCTGTCACTGGGGTTGTACATCTCAAGACTGTCATAGAGCTCATCCAGGTCCTCTTCCACATCCCGGATCTGCTCTTGGGACACATGTTCCAAACCAAACCCCACCTGCATGCAAATTATTACCCATCAATTACTGATAGAGATGAACAATATACTCGTACAGTATCATTTATTGACCAATATTAGAGTTTAGAGAATTTATCATTGATACACAGACACAGGAAGTTTATTATGTATGTTCATTTACCCTATTTTTATATTTAGATTACCTTTCTCATCATCGGACACTCACTTAAATGTTAAATCTTAAAATGTTTTAAAAGAATTAAATACAAATAGTTTTATTTAGATAAATTAGACTTTTAATATCAGCCATTTATTGGTTATTAGCTATTAAATTAAAATAATTCATCTTATCTGTATCAGATGTTTATTTTTATTAAGATATGTAATGTCCAAAGTGACCAAATGCAATCCTTAAAGACAAATTGAGAGTGGAAGGGAAAAGACCTCTGCGGGTGCATTACACTAAAGAGCGGGTAAATTTATAGACAGGATGCAATTACCTCATCAGACACTTTGAACCATTTCACCAATGCCATAAGCTTCTGTTTGATGTTAGGTTGCTGGATTTAAAACACAAACACCTTGTTAGACAGAAAACGGGGGAGTCATAAGCAACAATAGCAAACAGACACAAATTAACAGCGTATCTGGCTGAGCAAAAGCAGGGAACAAAAATAGCAGCAAGCAGAGAGCGAAAAAAAAAGCTGTCACAACATCCACAGAGCGCTGGCGAAGGGACTAGAGGCTTGTCAGCTAGAAGACGGAGCGCACAGGAAAACAAAACAGACTTGTGAAGGCATCTGACAGGAGGAAGCAGATAACATGTTAATGTGCTCTGAAGCCCCATCCCTAGAGTTTCCATATGACTGCAAAAATTGCAGCAGCTCCTATTGCAACTGCTGCTACATCTAAAGAACATCAGTGGCCCCAGGGAGAAATATGCAGTTGGTTAACTTCTTGACAAAGCCTGAGTCAACATGGAGGCACAGAGAAAGCTGCTATGGATCTCTGAGGTCTTTTTTTCTAATCCTGGACAGATCACTTACGTCACTTACGTTAGCTCTGGTGATGGAGGCTGTGGAGGGGAGTTTACGGCGAGGTTTCTTTTTCCTCAGTTCATCCTCGTCGTCATAGAGGTACTGCCCAAAAATGACAAACCATGATTTAACCCTCAAAAACCTTACTTGAATAAAATAACAATGACTATGTCTCTCAAGTGCCAGAAGTGATCCATACGGCCTGGGCACTATATTACAGGTCTGTGGCAATATGATTTTTAAAAGAATAGTTCACCCAAAAATGAAAATTTGCTGAAAATTTACCTCAGGCCATCCGAAATGCAGATGAGTTCTTTCTCGGAACAGATTTGGAGAAATTTAACATCATGTTACTTGTTCACCAATGGATCCTTTGCATTGAATGGGTGCCATCAGAATAGGAGTTCAAACAGCTAATAAACACATCACAACAATTCACAAGAAATCCACACAAGTCCAGTATATCAATTAACATCTTGTGAAGCAAACAGCTTTTTTTTAAATATCAAACGGTTTCTTTCAGGCTAAAATACAAGTCCTTTTTCCATAATATTGGTTTCTCCAATGAAAAAGTTGTCTTGTCTGATTCAGGAGAGAAATATGTATAGATCAAGCACTGTACAAGAGAAAACAGTCCAAAACGGTTCTAAACAAATATGATGGTGGATCTTGATGTGAAAGGACAACAGGGGATGGACTTCTTCTCTGGAGAAAGTGTTATTATGGTCTATGGAACCAGAAGCAATGGTTTGAAGTTAAAACGCTTTAATGATGGATTTGTTTATTACAAATAAACAGCTTCACAAGATGATGAACTGGATTCATGGATTCGATTACATGTGGGTTATGTTGTTCTAATCAGCTGTTTGAACTCATTTTGACGACAACCATTCACTGCAGAGGATTCACTGGCAAGTGATGTAATGCTAAATTTCATTAAATCTGTTACTATGAAAAAACTAACTAATCTACATCTTGGAGTCTTCAAAACACCTCTTTTTTGTGTTCCAAGGAAGCAAAAAGTCAAACAGGTTTGAAACTGCATGAGGATGAGTAAATGGTGACAATTTTTGTTTTTGGATGAACTAAATTAATCACCCATTTTGGCTCCCTGCATTTCTTTAAATTTCTTTCCTCTCTCTGCAAGAGGGTCTTTTCATGCCACAGTTCTTACACTTCTTATCTGATAATAGTTTTGCTTTATAAAATCCATGTAGTGCATTTCTTCAGTCATCTGACTGATTCATTACAGTCTCTGTGCACTGTCCTAATTCACTAAACAGGAAATAGGCAAGATGGCTGAATATCAAAATCAATCACTTCAGTCTCACAGGCTTTACCTGCCCCTGCAGAGGGTCATCACTGCCATCCTGCTCTGACGAATAGCTTTCTTCTTCCTCCTCAGAGTAATTATCGATGTCTGGTGAACGATCTGAAGAAGAAAGGAAGAAAACAGGAATCATGCAAGTGACTAAACCAGAGCAGGCCTTGCTAAAGAATGTAAAAAAGCAGCCTTGACCTCTTTTTGTAATTTCTCATTAGCTGGTTTAAATTGTAATATATATCAAAGTGTGCAAGTCTCACCGGATAACTTGGCCTTTGGTCCCTCTGGGTCGATGGGTTGACTGGAGAGAGAATAGACCCTGATCTCGGCAACGGGCACTGGGGTGTCCTTCACCGTCGTGTGCAAGCCCAACACCTGAGCACCTTCTGTAGGGTGCTGCATCACCTACAGACAGAGAGAACTGAAGCCATGAAGTAAACTGAAAGACAAGGGGATTAGAACAGACTACAAAACACACATGCTGAATTATTACAATGCAAAATACGAAAAAAAAAAAAATCTTCGATTAGATAGTCGACCCAAAAATAAACATTCTGAAATCATTTACTCACCCTCATGTTATGCATACATTTCTTTTATTCTATGTAACAGAAAAGAAGATATTTTGAAGAATGTTGATAACCAAACATTGACCACTGACTTCCATTATATGGACAAAAAAATAGCATGCAAGTCAATGAGACCCGAAACGGTTTGGCTACCAACATTCTTCAAAACATCATCTTTTGTGTTGACAGACGCACCTTTAGAGAATTAAATTTTTTCTTCATGGCTTGAAATAAATAATAATGTGATATGATGTGGATGTGCTTTCAACAGTTAGTCATGTACTGAATCCTAGCACAAATGCAAATGTCTTGCCATTTATTTGGGCTTTAAATTACAGATAAAAAATTACCTGTGTGGATTTTTGGTGCATCTGTGAGAAGTTTCAGTACTGTTAACTCCAATAAAGTGAAATAAAACTGATAGAAGCATAGAAAGTTGTTCTATTCCCCCTCCTACAACAGCCTTCCATGTATTTTATGACATTTTAAAAACATTTTCAAACCTGTGCTAAAACGTGGGTTATTATTTTACTTTACACAAGCAGTCTAGAATCACAAAAATGCATCTGAACTGGATTTGTAGGGTTTTGCAGTTCCTCACCTCAGCCATATTTATCATCCCTAGCGCGAGGGTCTTATAGCCCAATATAGTGCGATTCTTGTACCTCTTGCGTCTCTGGAGCATAATCTGAAGCTTGTTGGCATCTCTCTTCAAAAAGTGTGGGTACTGAAGACAAAATGGAAGGGATAAAGTACTGTAGAACGTAACATTAACCGGATCTAATTTATTATAACAAAGGGGAAGTGTCACTTAGGGACTTCCAGTAAGTTTCATCATAACAAAACCATAATACCGTAATATTATCTCTGCAAATGTCAATTTAGTACTAATCTCATCCAAAACGCACTCAAACACAGCTAACCTGAAGAGAGAAGGTCAGCTGAAGATCAGTCTCAGTAAGGCCTGCAGAAGACAGCATGATTTCATTTGTCCGCAAAATGCGTTTTGAGCCCTAAAGAGACATTTACGTTCATTAGTCACCTAAACACAGATTAAGCACAAGACTTATAGTTGAGTGATGCAAACCAGTAAAACAATTTTTACCTGAAGTTTAACTGCAATGACCACCGAAGTGAGATCTCGGTCCAGCTCCTTCAAAATCACTAATTTTTTAAGAGTTAGACTGAGAAGTCTGCAAAAGAAAACAAGAGAGAGATGCTAAAGTTGCTCTGAGGACAAGTTGCTATGGCAGCTGAATGAATAATCTGTCCCCAAGCCGGCTTATCAAATTTTCCCTCACAGTTGACATTTTGGCTGACATTTCACCTAAAATTCCACACAACAATTGCGACCTTTTCGTACTGTGATTGAGAAGTGCGATGATGGTTTTTAATATATGTCACTGTCAGACACAATTACACATTGAAATGTGCCTCATATATTTCAAGGGATTGATATTTAATGGCCCTCATGTTGTGCCAAACCCATATGCAATTTTTATTATTTTTTTTATTTTTTTGCTGTGGAACACAAAATGAGATTTTTAAAAAATAATTTACACACGGTTCTTTTAGCCTCTGTCTGTCTAACTTGAAAAAAAAGCCCTTTTGTGCATTTTTGTCCTTTTTGGAGCTTGACATCATTATGAACTGTCATCATATTTTTCCATATGATGACAGTTCATAATGATGTCAAGCTCCAAAAAGGACAAAAATGCACAAAAGGGCTTTTTTTTCAAGCTGCTTCCTTAAATTCTTCACAGAACTTCACAGAAAACTACCAGCACAGGTGTTTGGATCGACATGAGGGTGAGTAAATGATGGCAGATTGTTCATGTTTGCACTGAACTATCCATCTATAAAATAGGCTACATGTACAGAAAACAAACATGACTACAGCTTCAACATCCAGCTAGCAATCTAAGGACAGCTACCAAGGGATCCTGAAATGAAAACCATTTATAAATACATCTCTCCACTGCACATAAGATAGGACATTTGATGTAAACTGGTAACAGACAAAGAATGCAATGTCCCAAAATCTGGGTTGTCCTCTGATACATCTCCAGAAGGTGTGCTGAGATGTTTTTGGCCTGAAGTCAAGAACACTGCATTGGTGATATTAGATTTCAAGGATAAATCTCTGAGTGACACAGCACTCAAGCACTGGGCTCATTTAGTTTCTGTGACAGGTTGTAGATTTACACAATGACAGGAACACTGTCATGAATTTTTTATTAATTAAATACACATGTATATCTAAGCCACAATATGAAGACTATAAAAGTAAGTAATACTAAAACTAAAAGTTAATACTAACTTTGTCAATTCTTTCATGTTTTTTTTTTACATTTTCACCGAACTGTACCATAAATTTGTGCTATGGTGTGACATAGCAAAAATTAAGAAAAAAAAAACTCTTAATAATATATAAATAGCATGAGAGAGATTTATCTTCATTGTTAGATGCTTATTTTGATAATGGTATTTATTTAATATGAAATTATAATTAATATAATTTTCCCCATGACTTGTTGGACAATTTCAGGACAAACTTTGACAACAAGACAAACTTTGCTGTCATCCGTTCAAAACTGCTGAAAAT
>NW_015652998.1:2373304-2373872 GCF_001515625.1 Sinocyclocheilus rhinocerous | reverse complement strand
TTGAGATAAAAACAAATCTGTGGTTCTTTTATGTGTCACACCATAGGACATTACGTCACACTAAAGGACAGAAATGGTAGTTATTAGATTTTTTCTATTTCATTTTGAACATGTCAAAGGAGAAAAAAAGTTAAATTTTGATACAAACAATATCAACATGTTTTTTTAAACAAAACAAAAACTTATTTACCATCAACAAAAATCCGTCTCTTAGTCAATCAGTATGTTACTGAAACTTTTCTAGTGTCCTATGGTGTGACAGTACAGGCGTCACACCGGAGGACATTTTCTGTCACACCGAAGGACGTTTCAGCCTTTTTCTGTCAATTAATGACCTTGCTATTCCGAGCTAACCTGTCATTAGCCATGTGTCATAGCAAGACACATTTGCATAATTTTCCATGATTATAGGGCCTTTCGCACCGCTTTAGTTCCAGAACTAAATGTACAGTACTAAAGTACTGGGACGATTTTGCGCGAACTATTTCCCAGTACTATTTAAAGGGTTGCATTCGCACCGACAGTGTGTACTAAGAAGTGACGTAAGCCGGTCGACAGCGACGTCATT
>NW_015652998.1:2358449-2373208 GCF_001515625.1 Sinocyclocheilus rhinocerous | reverse complement strand
GGTTAGACCCTGCTCCGGAGTAGGAGCTAATTTGGTTCTCGAAAAAGGCAGTCCGGTACTAAAATCGCACCCAGTTCCGGCGGTGCGAAAACGCCAAAAAGTGGGTAGTTCCACAATTTAGTTCTGGTACTATGAAAAGGTTCCCGCGGTGCGAAAGGCCCTTATGTAGCTTAACATGCAGTTTTTAATTAAAAAAATATAATTTAAGGCGGTCACACCAAAAGAACAACAAAACGTAACATTTTTGTAGTGGTTCCAAAAAAGTTAAATATTTGAATTTAAAATCAGGATATGGTGTCACACCATAGGACATGGTTTTCAGAGACAAAATATATCAAGTTCCTACGCTTTCAAAAATATATAGATGAAAAAATGATTGCCATTTACTAAAATAGACACTTGTACAATTATGCCGGAGGTATTTATTAACATTTGTATGTTTTTCTTTTTAATTTATAAAAGTTGTAATTTACTGAGCAGATTTGTGAACAATATTTGAGAGAAATAGGCCTTTTGTGTACATAGAAAAAGTCTAAGATCTTTGAGTTCAGCTCATGAAAAATGGGGGCAAAAACAAAAGTGTTGCGTTTATAATTTTGTTATAGATATAGATATATAGATCTAGATAATCTATACACAGGCAGTAATCTATACACTGACTGAACCCACTCATTTGGTACATTAGTATAACATTAGGTTAACATTAACAACAGAGCTCAAACTATAATAATCAACCATATCTTTCAACATACCTTCTGATGTTCGCATTCATGTTTATTTCATACTGTAACTTATAGTAACGTAAAATAGATGACTCGCGACCAGCGCGACCGCTTGAAATGAGTCGGACATGGCGCGCCACATTTAGGAGCGACATTTTTTGTTTGAATTTTGTGATGAAACTGGACAGTTACAAATAATATTTGCTGAAAACCTTGGCTTGAACTAACGGGTGATTCATAGGGTCAAATAGAGCCTGCGTTAATGCGCCATTTTCATTTAACCGCCTTAAAATGAGATTGCGTTAATTTTGATGGGCCTAAATTCTACACAAGAGATATTTTCTTAAGACACAGTGACAGTACTGTATGAGTTACAGTCTGACACATTTTTCCGCCCCCTTTTGATGGATACAATCTGACATTTTAAAACTATGTCCAAAAAATGTCAGTAGAAATGTCCGTTTGAAATTCTTCTAATGTCCGTAGAAAATTGCCTATACAAAGTTAATGTATATATGTAGGCTATGTTATGCCTGCACCAATGTATTGACTAGGGTGTTTTTTAACCTTAAACTGCATAAACATTTCTTTACACCAAATACACAAAATAATGTTATTTTTAGCAACATCATATGACCCCTTTAATGGACTGAAAAACATTTGCCAGTTCTTGCTGTCAGATGATGTTACTTTAACACGTCTGGGGGTACATATGGTCACATCAACATATGGATCAGCTGTCCTTCCTGTCTACCTGTAGCACTGTCTTGGCCTTTTACATTACGGACACTGCAGTTTATTGCTCTGGCCACATCTGCAGTCCTCAGGCCTCCCCGCTTGCAGCAGGAATATGGCATGTTCACCCAGGTGCCGGGAACCCTGGGCATCTTTATTCTGGTGTTTTTCAGAGTCAGCAGAAAGGTATCTTTAATGTCTTAAGTTAAAGTTAACTGTGATATTAATTTTCTTCCACCTGTAAACTGCGTCTTAAGGACTGTTCCATAGTTGCATGTGCAATAATTGTTTATGATTCATTAAACAATGAAAAACATTGTTTAAACACTTTCTAATAAAGATCTGTAAAGTTTATTTGGATTTTACAAAATTATCTTTAAAATACAACATCCTGAAAAGACATTTCATTTTTCTGAGTTTATATCATTGGGCTCAAGCGTATGCATGATAAATGTATGAATTTGTAAAGGATAAAATGAGATATCTTGACATACAATCAGCTTTTATTTCTAAGCTACAGATGGTGCTCAATGCCCTTGCATTACCTAAAAGCAACATCTTATGCTAAGCTAAACAAGAAAAGACATTAATACATAATAGCAGCTTGAACCCAGTCCTCTCTTCAAAGTGAGCTATATTGAACTGGGACTAATTCACTTACAAGTCTGTCCCTGTGCATTAGAGTGTAACTCTAGAGCACATAGGTAATGAAATTGGAAGGGGAGGGGAGAACCAGATGCACATCTCACCTTTCAGTGATCTTATGCAAGATTCTAATGGCACAATATGCTGCAACATCAGTTTATTGTTTACATTCAGCGATAATCTTACTGATGTAGTTGAATGTAAAGCACAAAGTAAGAAATCAAATCCCTAAAACAGTCTCAAAAATCCTTTGAAAGCATTATGGAGCCAATGTCAAAAAAAAAGACAAGATTAATAATGTTTTCATAACCGAGTAATGCTCTTTATTCTGAGCACCTGTCACTTCGATGCTGCTTTTCTTCTCTGCTGGCCGCTCTTACAGTCAGGCTCTTTGCTTCTTCATGGCCATTTTCTCTTCCACTCCTTGCAAGAAGCATCCCAAAGCCCCTCCTCTACATTTTCATATCACAGTCCCTTCATGGAAGTAATGAGGCTAAATATTGGCAAGTAGTAAACAGCATATGCCTTCACATTACTGTGAGCATTATACAGAGGATATGCATTGTTAAAAAAAAAAAGTGTCTCTTTCTGCTCTAGTTTTCACTGCAGCAACACGTTAGGATGGCATTTTCACTCTTCAGATTTAATGATGGCTCTGCATAGAATGTGTTGTTTTTAGTGAACTGCTCCATTTAGTACTCTTTTTATCTAGCAAGTTACCAGGAAGAACATTAAGCGCAAAAAAATCAGCTTGGCGTCAACTGTCTAAAACAGGGGTTTTCAACCAGGGCCCCCCTAAGAGTGCATATTATATATATATATATAAAAATTATATAATAAGTGTATGCATGTACTGTATATTTAGCAAATACTGAAGAGTCTAGGATTGGATTCGATTGGATCATTATTGCAGATTAATATATGATACTGGCATGTTTTGGCACAAGTTTTGGCTACATACTGGCAACAATTCTTTCAACCCTAACTGATGCAGTGTGTAGCTTTTTATTTCTTAAACAACCATGTCTTATATTCCAGAATGCCAATGATAAGATTCATTGGGCTCAAACTGTGAAAGAGTGATTCAGGGAGCGTGAGATCAATACAAGATCTTGGCCAAAAAATAATTGATGGAGAGAATTTTTTTTTTTTAATAAATATATACATATATATAAAGGCATTAATATTTAGCATTTGCATATGATCCAAAGTGTTGGTAAAATATAAACAAGTGTTACAGTACTAATATATAATAATCACAAAAACTAAACTCATTTTAATACAAATATAATTACATAGCCTATTAGTGGAGGAGAAAAGTAATAAATACTAGTCCTATCTAATGATGGGGTACTAGTGACTAATTAAATATAGCCTATTATGATACTACTGAACTAAATACTATCTAGTATGAACTTGAACTTGACAGTTGAATTACTTCATCGTAATTTTGTAAAATAAAGCATGTACAAGTAACATACACATACAAATGTTCAAACTGCTTGGCACAGAATATGAGTGTGTAAAGTTTGAAAACCCCTGGTCTTTAGTAAGAAACCAGTGTTTCATGTGATTTCCAGTGCAGCGTGATCTGGATTAACAATTTACTCTGGTACAAAGTAGCTCTATTGGCGACTGTACAAAAAAATGCGCATGTCTAATAGAAAGTAAAGAAGCGGCGTACCTGGGCACACAGCTGGGAGAGGAGCTGTCAATCTCCCATGTCGCGAACAGGTTCATTTGAACCGGGCGACTCGAAGAAATCGTGACCGTCCTGAGTGGCTGCAAGTGGGGAGATGGAGCTCCCGCTCGCTGCTGAAGCCCTCCTCGCTCCGACATGCTGAAGTCTCGGGTGCTGTGCTGCCGGTCTCGGTCAGTTTAGACACTCGCTTGTGCATGAAGTCTGGTCAGATATGGACACTTTCATGGCACGAGCCTCTTAATGTTCCCGCCTCCGCTCAGCGGTGGATTCATAGGAGACTACACTCAGTTGCTGCTGCTGCGGTCAGTCAGTTGAGCTCGGCTGCCGGCTTGTAATCATCAGCTTGTGATCAATCGAGCGTTTAAAACAACAGCAGGAAGCGGAAATCTCTTTTTTAAAAACATATAGTAAAGCAACGCCTCTCATTAAGACGCACATAGTACGTACTGCAAGCAAGCGACGCGACGCAACAAAACTGAACGCGTCGCTTGTTTAGAGTAGCTACTAAGATCCCCTAAGAACTACTAGTCAGTAGGCTATTCGAAATAACAAACAAAACAAAATAAATAAATAAATTCAGGTCTAATAATATAGCCTAATTTTTGTATTTCCAATAATATAATTTTTGTATTTTTTGTATTAAAAACATATTTTATATAATTTTATATTCATTATGAGACAAAACATTTGATTTGCCAAGGTTGTAGCTGCAGCTGATGAATTATGAGCACATTGCTCTTCATTTATATATTGTCACAGATTTATTATTTAATGGATTTTTTTCATAAATATAACCATGTAAAAAAAAAAAATCAATTGAATTATTTGAATTTTAACATTTGCACATGCACTCTGTGGGCCCCAGACCCTGGTTTAGAACTATGTAGACAGACAGTATAATTGATTATAATGGGATTGCTCTAGTTTGTCACATTGCAAGCACATCGATGGAGCAGTAGCTGTCGCAATTGTCAAGTACACTAGATATTAATATCTGGTATTTATTTTCAGTTGATTAACAAAGGTCACTAGCACCTGCAGTTTGTCATATTAGCACAATATTAATCAACTTCTACTTCTCCATGTGCATTATTAGTGTATGAAAAAAATGCTTATTTACATATTGAGACTAAACCAGTCTAAGTGGGTTTGCTGGTCTTAGATTATCCCCTGACCTGGTTAGGCTGGTGTGCTGACTTAGGGGTTTTGGCCACTTGCTAAATCAGCAAACCATCTTAAATGTTTTAGACTGTCTCTTCAACTGAAACTGTTTGAAACGACAGAAAATATTAAGTCGTAAGTTTATATTTATGTCCCTCTGTTGCTCTCTTTCTATATATTTTCTTTTTAAAATGCAACCCACTTGAATCTATTATGGTAGTGGCAGCTCCTAAAACACTGCAGCCACCCACGCTGGCACCGTTTGTAGTTTATCTCTCCCTGACAGATTGAAGCCATAGAGAAGTGAAGTTTCATGACATCAAGTCCTGAAACACGCAGACTGCCAACGAATAATCAAAAAGAGCCCAGAGTTCCTTACACTTTCTGCATTTTAATCCTTCTGGATAAAGCTGAAACTGAATACATGTAGGCTATTCCCTAAAGGTTAAAGTCTGCTCTATTTCAAGACTGTCCTGGAAATGTTAAGGGCTGTGCTTTTACTATACAGTATACTGATGCAACATACTTCCATACACATTCCCACTTCCTGTTTGTAGCCCATTTGGATGCATGACAAGCAAAATCAAGTACAAAACAGGACTGAGTTAAATGCATGTTTGTTTTAGTCTGTTCTGATATGATCTCTCATATAGGCCTACACAGTAATCAGACACCAGAATCAAACACGTGAAGGATGTTGTCTTTTACGCACACAATCTAACAGCTCTGAAGACTGCAGATAATCAAGCTTTCCATCAAAGGACAAGATGCTTCTAATTCTCTCTCTCTCTCTCTCTCTCTCTGTCCCTATAGGTTTTTAATATGGGTCATATTTAAAACAACAATCAGATGACAGTCACATTACAGCAGCTCTTTGCTGCCCCCTTTTGGGCATTATGTAGGCCTAATCATTTGATTTGAACGTATTCCAAACTGGTATGGATTTTATAGTGCACAATTCATAGTCAAGCACTGTTTTTATATTTTCGGTAGGGGAGGCATTTACATTTATACAGCTTGAGTCTCTTTTTTAAATTATGAAGAACAATAAAAATGTAGAATTCACAAAACTGCCCTGCAGCACTCTTGTTGCGTAGGACGTTTTTAAAAATCGCCAGTATTCGCCTGTAGATGGCAGTAACTCCGCATTTAATCTTTCAGTATGCTGAGGAATGAGTGGTAAGGGTTTAGTATTCTAATCTAGACAGGTTGTAGTACTTTTTAATGGTTTAAATTAAAAATGTATTATTTAAAAAAAAAAAACATTATAAATATGTCTGTTATATGGCTGGCCAATTGAGAAGAAACGTATATGTAATGGTTTGCCGCAGTCATAATATCTGCAATGAAATTGGGCGTGGCTCAAGCGTATTCTCCAGCTGGTCAGGTACGGTGGGAAATAATAATTATGTTAATAATTTAACTATTTGAATTCTTCACAATGTATTTTCCGAATTAATGTCTATTTAAATTCGACCGCTGCACAGTAACGACGTTGTCACATGTAATCTGTTACTTTTCTCTGCACTTGTCATGATGTTTGGTTATTCAAATAATGCACTTAAAAAAAAAAATGATAGAGGTTATTTAGGTCTGTATATATCAGTACTTGGAATTTGTAGACTAACATATAATGTAAAAATGTCTCCAGTATGGCAAAATATCAATACATCTCAATGCAGGATTCTGCTTTTGGGGCCTCCTTGCGCCCTCTAGAGGAACATTACTCCTTGTCTGATATTAAATAGTAACATTTGGGAGCATTACACACACACGCGCACTGCAGTCCCTTACAGCAGCCTTTACATGCTGGGACAAAGCCTAACATGCTATGTTAGTTAATTGAACAGGACCTCATTGCAAGGATACTCATATCTGGATTTGGAGAGTGCCATTATAAGGTAATTTGCAATACTTTTATAATTGGTAGAAGCCTAGATTGGAAAGTTTATCTTGATGTTGTCAAATGTTTTCACTCTCTTCATGAGTGGTTGGCAACAGCAGAAGCTGTATGTGTGTTATATTTAAACACTAACCATATAAACATAAACATACATCTGCTTGTAAATAGTTAATTTGGGGGGGTAGAAATTATAGTAAATAAATAAATAAATGCAGCAGTGATCCATATTTTTGGGGTGTCTCTGACAGCTCTGTCCTGGATGGAGCCAATTTGTGCCATGGGAGTCGCTGCTCGTTTGAGGAGCGAATGGGATCGAAATGAGGGATTGGGTCAAAACAATATGGCCCTGAAGTTCTTGGGCCAAGATTTTGAAACCTTGCATGCCCGTTGCCTTCAGAGTGGATGTCTGTTTGATGATGAAACATTTCCAGCCCAGCAGTCTTCTTTAGGATTCAAGGAGTTGGGCCCCGGCTCTGCCAAAACCAAAGGTGTTCGCTGGATGAGGCCCAAACAGCAGAAGCTGTATGTGTGTTATATTTAAACACTAACCATATAAACATAAACATACATCTGCTTGTAAATAGTTAATTTGGGGGGGTAGAAATTATAGTAAATAAATAAATAAATGCAGCAGTGATCCATATTTTTGGGGTGTCTCTGACAGCTCTGTCCTGGATGGAGCCAATTTGTGCCATGGGAGTCGCTGCTCGTTTGAGGAGCGAATGGGATCGAAATGAGGGATTGGGTCAAAACAACATGGCCCTGAAGTTCTTGGGCCAAGATTTTGAAACCTTGCATGCCCGTTGCCTTCAGAGTGGATGTCTGTTTGAGGATGAAACATTTCCAGCCCAGCAGTCTTCTTTAGGATTCAAGGAGTTGGGCCCCGGCTCTGCCAAAACCAAAGGTGTTCGCTGGATGAGGCCCACGGTGAGAACATTGGAATAAACTGAGTCTGTAGTTTGGGCCAATATTTCAACCCTAGTAAGAGCAAAAACACACATTTAAAATAAATCAGCCTACATAAATTATGCAGAGTCTTTGCTTTGCTCACAAATTTACATTTGCATGTATATTTGCATAATAGTTCACCCCAAAATAAAAAAAAAATCATCATTTACTCACCCCCATGTTTTACTTGCAAAATAATATAACACAGTAAAAAAGGCAACACTGGATGATCAACATCTATTTATCTGTCAAGCAGAGATGTTCCGGTCATTTCTATGCCCTGTGTGACCCATAGGTCTTCTCTGTGTACCGCAGGAGTTCTGCACTGACCCACACTTTATCGTAGACGGGGCCACACGCACTGACATCTGCCAAGGAGCTCTAGGTAAAACAAGCAGCTACTAAAACTGAACAAAACCAATGAAGAACTCAAAAACATGGCATGGGTGCTTTCCCGCCACAAACAAGAGAATTAGTTTTAGTTTATTTATTTATTTCTTTTTTGCCGATGATCATATTGTTGCCAGAGTAATGAAGCATGATAGGTTAATCTCAGCTGTTTTTTGCTTGTTTGTTTAATCAAGTCATTTTTATTTATATAGTCTGCTGTAAAGCAGCTCTGAAAAGACCATTTTTGTTATTATTCAGCTGTTTTGTTCAATGTTGATTCAGTTTAGTTCAATAACAGTGGGAATGTTGCAAAGTTCATTATTTATGACACAAACTCAGTTCAGCTACAGATGATAATAATGTCATTGTTCAGCTCAATTCAGTTCAGTATTGATTCAGTTTAGTTCAATAGTGCAAATTATTGTGTTTAATATTAATAATGCAATAATGTTTAATATACTGATTGTAGGTGATTGTTGGCTGCTGGCAGCCATTGTGTGCCTTACCCTCAATGAACCCTTGCTGCATCGAGTGGTGCCTCATGGCCAGAGCTTCCATCAGCAATATGCTGGAATCTCCCACTTCCAGGTATTGAACACAATACACGCAGATTTGTTTTTTCTAATTAACATTATAATATTAATTTTATTGTTAATATATAG
Organism: Sinocyclocheilus rhinocerous; assembly: GCF_001515625.1. Taxonomy (NCBI): domain Eukaryota; kingdom Metazoa; phylum Chordata; class Actinopteri; order Cypriniformes; family Cyprinidae; genus Sinocyclocheilus; species Sinocyclocheilus rhinocerous. The sequence continues at coordinate 2,364,340 of NW_015652998.1, read as the reverse complement.
ATGTATATGAATACATTTATGTATTATGTAGAAATGTATAATATAGAATTAGAATTCTAATGTTATAAAGTATAATTATATATCACTGAGTGCACCTTTAATTATATGGACAGTTATTTATAAAAGAAAGACATTGTGTAGATAAAGGTAATCTATCTATGCCCTCAGTCATACAAGAAAATGGATATTTTATAAGTATTGAAGAAATAAATTTAGAACCCATTAGTTAATTTTCTGCCACATTGCCCAAACTGTGGTTTTGTGAAAAATCCCAGACATGTCCTTCTCTTCAATGCAGCGTGTAAACCAATCTGTTCCACTTCCATTTGATTCTCCATAGCTCAGCAGATCTACATTAAGCAAAAGTCCCTAAACGTCAGCCCACTCTGTCTGCTGCAATGACTGTATATACAAGCCTCACCCAGAAAATAAAATGGCCACATTTAACTCGCCTCTGCCAAATTCCCCTTCTGTTCTCCAGCCAGGAGCCATTTAGGCTCAGTCACTCAGTGAATGCGTGTAATGTCCAGAGCATTAGTGCTGCAGAGAGACGTGGAGAACAGCCAGCAGCACCTAGTGTACTAATGTTTACATAGGAAGAGAAATGCACAAATTGTTATTGCATATTTAAAATATATCAAATGTACAGTATGTCGTTATCAAATATATATCTTTTTTTGAACCAGAAACCTAATGTTTAATAAAATACACTAGTCTTCAAAGGTTTCGGATTGTTAAGATTTTTTAAATGTTTTTGAAAGAAGTCTCTTATGCTCACCAAGCAAAAGCTCATAAATATACAGTAAAACAGTAATATTATGAAATATTATTAAAATAACTGTTTTCTATTTTAATATATTTTAAAATGTCATTTATTCCTGAAAGCTGAATTTTCAGCATAATTACTCCAGTCTTCAGTGTCACATGATCCTTCAGAATTCATTCTAATATTTGCTACTCAAGAAATTTTCTTATTGTTATCTTCTTTTCTTCTTACTATCAGTGTTGAAAACAGTTGTGCTGCTTAATATTTTTGTGGAAACCATGATAAATTTTTCTTGATGATTCTTTGATGAATAGAAAGTTCAAAAGAACTGTATTTGTTTGAAACAGGAACTTTTTGTAATATTATAAATGTCTTTTGATCGATTTAATGTGTCCTTTCTGAATAAAAGTGTTAACTCCTAAAAAATTATACTGACCCCAAACTTTTGATTGGTAGTGTATTATATAGTATATAGAAATGTGTTGCTAAAAATTTAATATTAATCATATTAGGGGCAATAAAAAATGACTGGACCAATTAAGATGGCAGAAAAAAAAAATCCTTGTTGTTGAGGCCTAATACTGAAGATTGTGATCTGGGACATTCAACACATAATTTTATGAATATTTACAGTGAATTCCAAAAATATAGTACACCCATCCCCCCACTGTGTGCACTGGTGTTTAATGCTACATTCATGTCATCTCTGTAATTACAAGTTTCCTGACTAGTAAAAACCATTCATGTCAAACTCGTAATTACAAGTTGAAAAACTGCAAAATCTCTTAACTGTCATCAATATCAGACATGCATGCATTTAGGCATTATGAACATTTCCACAGAAACAAACAAAATTTCATAGTAAGAGAATGTCAAATCTTCAGAGTTGTCATCTTTTTCATTACAATAATTGTGACATGATGATTTGTGACATGGATTTTCTAGTTTTGGCAGTTCGGGGACTGGGTGGATGTGGTGATTGATGACCGGCTGCCTGTCAGAGACGGGAAGCTACTTTTCGTCCACCCAGCTGAGGGAGCAGAGTTCTGGAGCGCCCTGGTGGAGAAGGCATATGCAAAGTAAGAAGGGTAGTCTTCAGCCCAGGATCTTGTGTGCTTGTGTAATGAGTTCACTGTTATGGATGTGACAGGCTGAACGGCTGCTATGAGGCTCTGTCGGGAGGCTGTACGTCTGAGGGGTTTGAGGACTTCACTGGAGGAGTGACAGAGATGTATGAGCTGAAAAAAGCTCTTCAGCATCATCAGAAGAGCTGTGGAGAGAGGCTCCCTGATGGGCTGCTCCATAGATGTTAGTGCTCAGGAACAACATAACCAATCAAGTCAAAATGTTGTAATTTCTAGAGCAAGCTGGTATCATTTTGAACTGTGACATAAAATACAGCAGTCTGGGAAAATCTTAGTCCGTTTCAAACTTTTTAACCCCTACAATGAATATAATATAATATGTGACCCTGGACCACAAAACCAGTCTTATGTCACTGGGGTATATTTGTAGCAATAGCCAAAAAAAACACGGTACATGTCAAAATGATAAATTTTTCTTTTATGCCAAAAATTATTAGGATATTAAGTAAAGATCATGTTCCATGAAGATATTTAGTAAATTTCCTACCGTAAATATATCACAACTTAATTTTTGATTAGTTATATGCATTGCTAAGAACTTCATTTGGACAACTTTAAAGGCGATTTTCTCAGTATTTCGATTTTTTTTGCACCCTCAGATTCCAGATTTTCAAATAGTTGTATCTCGGCCAAATATTGTCCTATCCTAACAAACCATACATCAATGGAAAGCTTATTTATTCAGCTTTCAGATGGATAAATCTCAATTTAAAATAATTTAATAATAATTTATATATTATTATATATTTATAATAATACATTTAAATAATAATTTAATTTAGACCCTTATGACTGGTCCAGGGTCACATATAATATAATATAATACATTTTAAAATATTAATACTTCCCATTTTAATGCATATGTAGAAATCTAAATTAAAATTGTGTGTGTGTGTGTATGTATATATATATATATATATTATTCAAGTAGTTAAAAATGTAAATCAATTAAAATTTGATGTAATTTGTTTAATATAAAATTTTTAATATCCAATGTAGGGCTGTAGAATAGAATATCCACCCATCTTCCAAATCGCTTGTTCTATGTAGGGTCACCAGACAATACAATATAATATAATATAATAAAATTATACTTTTTTAATAATATAAAGCTTTTTGGTTTAAATGGTGCTATTTCAGTATCTCGCAGCACTAAGATCAAGTAAAACTAGCAATGAGATACAGCCTTGGTCTGACGCAAGAAGCAAGTCATTTGTAATTTTAACAAGTGCAGTTTCTGTGCTATGGTGGGGCCTGAAACCTGACTGAAACCTGGCTGGTATCTACCAGCAGGGGCCATGCTAACCAAACTTTATTATCTCATATTTGGTTTGTTGTTAATATATTCTGAAGTACTAAAGTTTATTTTATATTCATTTTTAGATTACGAGTTTCTTTGACATGGAGGCGATCACCTTTAAAAAAACTAGTGAAAGGCCACGCATACTCCATTACTGGAGTGGAGGAGGTGAGTGCTGGATTTTTATTGACAAAAAAAACTCAACCAATTACAGACACTTCACTGTTGTTGGCCAGGTGGAGTATAGAGGGAAGCCCACCAAGCTGTTGCACATCAGAAACCCTTGGGGAGAGGTGGAGTGGACGGGACCCTGGAGTGATGAGTGAGAGTGATGTGAAGAGGAGGGGTGGATGGGGAAAATTATTCCTAAAATAATAATGAATAATATCAAATAGCTTTGTTGAATACTATCACCATCTGTTGATTCAGGTCAAGGGAATGGCGTGAAATTGACCCATCTGTAAGGTCCCGTCTGCACAACTACCAAGAGGACGGAGAATTCTGGTGTGTTTCTTGTGTTATTCTTTTTATATCAGTATAATTTGTTCCTCACTTGCTATATATATATATATAATTAAACTTTCTTCTGTGGAACACAAAACTTGTGAAGAATATTTTGAAGAATGCTTCAGCTGTTTTTATCCATATAATGAAAGTCAGTGGGGTCAAAAGCAACACTGGACCCCAATAGCTTTCATTGTACTGAAACATTTCAAAGCACTGAAACATTTAGCAAAATATCTTCTGAACTATTCCTTCAAGTTTTAAATATGAGTGTTGTTCACACACAGGATGTCATTCAGTGACTTCATGCGAGAGTTCAGCAGACTAGAGATCTGTAACCTGACGCCGGATGCGCTACAGAGCAGCGAGGTGAAGAAGTGGATCACAGCCGTGTATCCTGGTGAATGGAGAAGAGGAAGCACTGCTGGCGGCTGCAGGAATTATCCAGGCACGTTCCCTATGAAAGTCTTTAGGATGCTTGTGAACTGACATTACATACTCATCATACATCTCACATTAAAATCTGTTTCTCTCTACACAGCAACATTTTGGATCAATCCCCAGTTTAAAATAGTCTTGCAGGAACCAGATACTGAGAGTCAAGAAGACTGCACTTTTCTAGTGGCCCAGATGCAGAAGAACCGCAGGAAGTTACGTCGGGAGGGCAAAGACATGGAAACGATTGGATTTGCCATTTATGAGGTAGAAAACTCATTTTATAAGTAATTTAAGAGGGTTGGGTAATATCTGTTCATCAGAATCAATCAGCTTCTAAATGCTTTTTAAATATCTAGAATGAATTGTTTTTTTATTAAATATTTGTACGTATTACAGAGAAGACTGGGGCAATTTGTCACACAGGTTTTATCTCACAACTATATGACTTTAAGATATGTTTTATACAGACTTTTTTCAAATAAAATAAACACTTCTATTCACTAAAAAGTGTGACAACTAGCCCTAGTGTTTCATATATTATGTTAGTGGAAATAACAAATATTATAGGAAAAAAAGTGACTCTGATTACAAAGAAATAACTAAACTATGCATATTTGTTATTAATTAGTAATGTTTCTAAACGTCATTTCTGAATCTTACAGGTCCCTGAAGAGGCATGAGATGTGTGCCAGATAAATGAAACTCATCAGCACTGATTAACATCGGTAAACCATTTGTTATCAGTCAGGTTAGTGCCTGAACTGCAGATTGATTGTTAGTTTAGGAAGCGTAGCACTGAGAGATCCTGCACATGGTCAGTTAGCTGACAACACATACAGTACAGTGTGTTATGATCTGAATTTCCTCCCCTGTCAGTATCTGGGCCGGGTGGGTGTGCATCTGAAGCGTGATTTTTTCCTCACCCACACGTCCAGCGCTCGTTCCGAGCTCTTCATCAACCTTCGAGAGGTGAGCTCGCGTTTCTGCCTGCCAGCGGGGGAATATATCATCGTCCCCTCCACCTTTGAGCCCCAGAAGGAAGGAGACTTTGTGCTGAGGGTCTTCTCAGAAAAGGCTGCTGACTCTCAGTGAGTGACTATTTGAGAATAAATGTTTGTTTTGTTCAAACGGAACATTAATATATATATATATATATATATTCAAAATGGTTATAAAATAAATAAATGGCACTTTGAAGTTGTTTAATATAATATTTTTAATGGAGCATTTAAATATTCAAAATTATTAGCAATATGAATAATTTGAATTTGGTTAGTATAATGTTTTTAATGGAGCATTAATAAATATTCCAAATGGTTAGGAATATGAATAAATAAAAATTTGATCGAATTTGGTTAATTTTATCTTTTTACAGAGCATGAACAATTGAAAATTTGATTTAATTTGGTTCATATAATATTTTTACAGCGCATTAAATATTCAAAATTGTTAGAAATATAATTACAATTAAATTTTTTCAAACTGAATTTGTTTAATATATTTTAATTAAGCTGTATATGTATATAAGTGCATATAAATGTATATATATATATATATATATATATAAGATCCTCTCCATGCAGACTGGCAGTTGTGTGTAAAGCTGCGTTTCAGTCACTGCTAACCAAACCTCACATACACGTATATATATACACATATACATACACGTACATATATACACACATATATATATACATACATATATATATACATATATATATATACATATACATATACA
>NW_015652998.1:2323434-2358439 GCF_001515625.1 Sinocyclocheilus rhinocerous | reverse complement strand
AGTATATATATATATATATATATATATATATATATTAGCAAAGCATTAATATATATTCAATGACTTATTAAAGAAAGCTACTGAAATAGCACACATTAAAACAGAGCTGAGAGAAAATAAGATGTTTTTTTCTCTATAGGGAGCTAGATGATGAAATTTCAGCAGATGTACCAGAGGAGGTGAGTTTTCCTGTAAAGTGTTCTCAACAGTACTGCACACAGATGCATCCTGGGAATTTTGCTGCTAAATAATGTGGTGTTTCTATGGCAGCCTGCACTCCAGGAGAGTGACATTGACGAGGGCTTCAAGGCGCTTTTCGCAAAGCTGGCAGGGCCGGTAAGACAGCAGTAAGGGGGAGGATTTCATGGGTTGATGTAGTGCCCAATAGCGTGACTGGCTCACTCACTCACTCTTGTCTACAGGAAATGGAGATCAATGTGTTGAAACTCCAGATAATTCTGAACCGGGTTGTTGGCAAACGTGAGTGTGCTTACAGACAAATAAAGCAAATTTCACAGGTTTCACAATTATGTTCTGTGGCAATTGACAACATTCCGCATGTGCTGCAAATAAAGTCATATTTAACAAGAAATATTCCCTGAAAGGAGTGAACTGAAGTTTAAAATGTCCGTATGATTGTTCTTCTTACAGATAAAGATATAAAAACAGATGGATTTGACAAAGAGGCCTGTCGAGGCATGATACATCTTATGGATGTATCCTTTGAAGACTCCACACTCAAGAATGTTAGCATTTGTGGTCCATTTTTATAGGTCATACTGTGAATAGTATGCTTTAAAGTCTTGGTCAAACCTTAGCCTGCCATGAAGACAACTGGCACTGGAAAGCTGGGACTGACAGACTTCCATGTTCTCTGGGAGAAGATCAAACGATATCTTGTCAGTGGCAACATTTTATGCTTGCGTTATGGTGTATATAATGTTAGACAAACACTACTGTTCAAAAGTTTGGAGTCAACAAGATTTTTTAATTAATACTTTTATTCAGCAAGGATGTGTTATATTGATCAAAAGTGGCAGTAAAGACATTTGTGTTACAAAACATTTCTATTTTAATAAATGCTGTTCTTTTGAACTGTTTTCAACATTTATAATTATAAGAAATGTTCCTTGAGCATCAAATCAGCATTAGAATGATTTCAGAAGGATCATGTGACAATGAAGACTGGTGTTTGTATCACAGGAATAAATTAAATTTTTAAATATATTCAAATAGAAAACATTTTCAGTTATAACAGTATTTCACAGTATTATTGTCTTAACTGTATTTTGATCATATAAATGCAGCCATGGTGAGCATAAGAGACTTCTTTCAAAAACATTAAAAGTCTTACCGACCCCAAACTTTTGAATGGTAGTATAGATGTTGACGGTCTCTCTTTTTTTTTCTTTCGATAAATTACTAGGCGGTGTTTAGGAAGTTTGACTTGGACAAGTCCGGCACAATGAGCTCTTATGAAATGCGTCTGGCACTAGAATCAGCAGGTATCTGCCACATGCAGTACTCTTTAAATAGCACAACATCTATAATTACGGTGGTATATTATGTTTATGCAGACTTTTTGAATTTATACATTCTGTAAGGCTTCAAGTTGACCAACAACTTGTTCCAGCTGATAATCCTGCGCTATGCAAAGCCAGACCTCAACGTGGACTTCGACAGCTTTGTGTCCTGTCTGATCCGCCTGGAGACCATGTTCAGTAAGTGTGCCAAGTAGAAAACACCATCTTTTTAATGGTAATTTTTACAGTGTAATTACCGAAACCTGACGAAATTCAGTGTAGCATTAAGACAAATATTTTGTAAGATAGGACTAGATGTGCTAAGAGTTCACTTTTTATTCCAACAGAAACTTTTAAAACAATGGACACTGATGAAGATGGATTGGTATCCTTCAGCTTCACCCAGGTTGGTCTTAACTGGTCATTAGTAATTAGAAATTTCAATAGCAAATCTCATCTCTCTGTAGCCCAGTAATATCTGTTTGCAACATTTTCCCTCCCTTTTGTTTTCTTCCTTTCTTCTTATAGTGGATCACCCTCACTATGTTTACTTGGATGGATGTTCCTCTTCCTCAGTGCTTCCTCTGTCCCTAATCTTCTTTACTACATGCCTCCTGTAACCTCAGAAGTATTTATGAAGTGGGTACCTGTGGGTACCTATCAGCTATATGACATGATGCACAGTTTTCATTCAACATGAAAGGAAAGGAAAGCAAACATCGAGAAGCAACAACCAACAGAATATACTCTGAAAAAGCAGTGAACCTGATTTTTGTTTACACTACAACTCAAAAGTTTGGGGTCAGAAAGATTGTTTAAAAGAAATTAATATTTTATATTTAGTAAAAATGCATTAAAATTGATCAAAAGTTACAGTTAAGACATTTCTGACGTTACATATGATTTCGATTTCAAATAAATGCTGTTTTAAACCTTATATTCATTAAAGAATCCAGAAAAACATGTTCCACATTCATAATAATAGAAATGTTTCTAGAGCACCAAATCAGCATATTAGAATGATTTCTAAAGGATCACGTGACACTCAAGACTGGAGTTATGGTGCTGAAAATTCAGCTTTGCCATCACAGGAGTAAATTACATTTTCAATTATTTAAAAATAGAATTAAAGATTATAGATAATTTAAATTTGAATAATATTTCATAATATTACTGTTTTCTGTATTTTTGATCAAATAAATGCTGTCTTGATGAGCATGAGGGACTTCTTTCAAAAGCACTAAAAAATCCAACCGGCCCCAAACTTTTAAATGGTAGTGTATATAAAGTTTATATGCATGCAAGCAGTATTTAGACAAAAAAGTATCTGAGCCAAAGAATATTTGAACTTACGTCACTGTAGTGTAGAGGAGTAAGAGTATAACTGAAATAGAGAATCAACTGACCTTTCTCCAAAGTTCTGCCCCCTTTGGTTACTAATGCTCACTCAGATTTTTCTCTTAAAGATTCAGAAAAGGGGAAAATATGGTGTTTGTGTGTGTCCGTCCTCTTTGGGTACCATGTCACTATTATATTACCCGTAAACCCAGATCATTTTAAGCACTTCCACAGATATACAGAAAAGAAGAGCAAAGGCTTGTCTGATAATATAGTGAAGTTGCTAAGGCAGGATTGGTCAGTATTGAGGCTTTGAGTCAGTCTCCTGTGACCTTTCACCCTTGTGCCTTGCGCCCTTTCATTTGTGTGTGCTTTAAAAGTAGTGAATAATCTTTTTCTTACCACATTGCCTTAAACAGGCTGTTTATGCAATGATTCTCAATATATATTAAAATAAAAGTGAGTCAATAAAGCCTCATAATTGTGTTATAAAGTGTGTGATCATTACATCAAGAATAATAAATATGCATTTAAATACAAATATACATGACTACCACAAATAAACATCAGAATGTCTCTTACATCCAAACTATATGACCTATGGAGCGCAAGGCCTCGCAGCTATCAATCAAACGCTCCATCACTAGCCATTAAAAGGTACAGAGGTATTACCTGTGAGGACATGCCTCCCTCAATCCTGATCTAAGCTACAGGAAGCACCGGCTCTTCGGCCAGCGCAAGCTTCTCTTAACTCCCGTGATGAAAAGCTCTCCGTTCCAGGCAGCTCTGTGGAGAAGCCTAACTGCTGCTAGGAGCACAGCAAGAGTTGAAGACGCCTGTGAAGCTCAGCTAGACGTGTCCAACTCGCTCTCAGTTCAGTGCAATTCCTTCACTCACAGGCATGTTGATGTGGGCGGTGAGGAGAGGAGCACTCTTTCCTTCCCTCAGCACAAACACCTGAAATCAGAAACTTAACATCAAACAGCTGCTTGATTTCATTCATAGAGTTTGTTGTACAGTAATAAACATTTATGTCGTGCATCATGGGAATATACAGGGTTGTCATGCTCCTATTTTTTGCGATGGCACCAGTGGCAGAACCCATCAGTTTGGGTGAATGTTGATAGAATTTTCAGTTTCAAGCAAGAGACTGATCAAATATTAATGTGAATAGAAAATGTATGCCACGGCATTTTAGATAAACTCTGTTTTATTATCAAAGATAATAGGGTGAGAGTCTCACTTTGATGATGTCAGAGATGCCTTTGTCACTCAAGCACTCCACAAAAGTGTCAATGGGGTAATTCAGCCCTGGAACCAGTAGGGGGATCTACAGACACACAACAATTCACTGTTATCAGTAAAACATTTTCTCAACTTCAATAACTACACATTAAAAAATTTGCTTATATCAAGAAAGAATATTATTAATGAAACTGCTCAACTGAGGTCACCTTGAAAAAGGCCGTCCTCATGCTGTACAAATTTTCATCGTACAGAAAACTGATGGCTAGGTTCATGACTGGACGGCACGCTGCAGTGTTCTGGATGTTCAGTGTAAGCTTGAAGGATGGGCCCAACCCTTGAACCTTTACAGAAACAGGAAGCAGAAGTTGAGGTTGGTATCGGCCACCCGGTGTCATCTTGTTAGCACATTCAGAATTGCTCAACCTCACCACAGCGTTCATCTTGAGCGGCTCGGTCAGGCTCGCTGACATGGGCGTGAGGCTGGACTCCAGGGCTTTGACATAGGCCCGCGCTGCAGCGAGACGCAGCCTGCTCAGGTCCATCTGAAAAGCTCGGTGCATGGCTGCATAGAAAAAGACAACGACAGTCTCATAACTTTCAGGTTTTGGCTGCATTTATTTGATGAAAAATACAGTAAAATAGCAATATTGTAAATTGTTACAATTTAAAAAAAACTTCTATTTGAATATATTTAAAAATGTAATTTGTTCCTTATTATCAATGTTGAAATTAGTTTTTGCTGATCAAAATTTTTATGGATACCATGATACACTACCATTCAGATTTTGGTGTGAGAAAGATTTTTTTTATAGTGTTACAGAATATTTTTATTTCAAAAAAATTCTGTTCTTTTAAACTTTTTATTCATCAAAGAACCCTGAAAATGTATCATGGTTTCCACAAAATTATTAAGAAGAAAAAAATGTTTTTTGATAATAAGAACCCTTATTAATAATCAGTGTTGGGGGTAACGCATTACAAGTAACACGAGTTACGTAATCAGATTACTTTTTTTTCAAGTAACTAGTAAAGTAACGCATTACTTTTTAATTTACAAGAGAATATCTGAGCTACTTTTTCAAATTAAGTAACGCAAGTTACTTTTTTTCAGATTTATTGATTGACAGCTCTAAATTTACTTTCCCTTCAGCCTGAGGCTTATTCATTTCACTTTTGGTGTGAAAAGGCTTTTATATTTGCCAAAAATATAACTTTTTTATTTTAAAAACAAACAAGCAAGCCCTGTCCAGATGTAAAAAGTAACGTAACACATTACTTTCCATAAAAAAGTAACTAAGTAACATAATTAGTTACTTTTTTATGGAGTAATGCAATATTGTAATGCATTACTTTTAAAAGTAACTTTCCCTAACACTGTTAATAATTGAGTACCAATAATAACTGATAATAATTGAGCATCAAATAAGCATATATTAGAGATGATATGATTTCTGAAGGATCAAGTCACGTTGAAAACTGAAGTAATGGCTGCTCAAAATTCACAAGAATAAAGTGCATTTCAAATATAATAAACAGAAAACAGTGATGTTTTACTTTTTTAACTGCATTTTTTATTAAATAAATGCAGCCTGGGTGAGCATAAAAAATCTTATTCCTAACTTTTGACTGGTAGTGTATATGATATGCATATAATACGTAAAATTTGTTTATCTGAAATATTGAGACGTAGCTTTACCAAGAACTTTTCGACGACTGGTTTACTTTCTCACCTAAAAACACCCTGAACAGCATACCAACTTCAGTTCCCCAGTTTTCAAAATGTAATTACCAAAACTTTATTTTACCGTTTCGGTTTTTGGCTAAATGAAAACTTTAATTTCAACATAGGTGTTTCATGAACAAAATTTCCTTTGGTGCATCAATCACTAACCAACTGCATTTTCGCGCTCTCTCAAGGTCTGGTCCACGTAGAGCTTGGTCTTCTTGGGCACATTCAGACGAATGCTCTGGGCTATTGGAGGTCCAGGGGCCGAGTCCCTGTCATCAAACACAGCCGTCCTCTTGAGGATCTTCACAATCAAACCTCCTCCTGGATCACATACAGTTTATGATATTTGAAATGCTTTATATGTTCAGCGTTATAGTTACCCTGAATTGTTTTATCTACCACGTAACATGCTTTACTACCTTTGGTGGTCATTATCAGAGTGCCATCTTCCCGTCCATAACGCCCGAAACAAATGCTTGTCACTACATCCTGTAAGACATAAATGAAAGTCTCTGATGATGATTACGAGAACATCCTGGCAGTAAAATCGGGGAGTTGTGGGGACTTCAACTTAGATATGTTTCTGAATGTCACTGGGTTTTGAATTCAAGATGGTTCTTACTGGTGTCTTGATGGTGCTGATCAGATTTTTGTCTCGGTACATGTGTACTTCACAGTTGGCCAGACCCACCAGCACAGCCTGGAAACCTCGTGTGGGAAGGTCCATCAGTGCCATGGTGGTAACAGGGGCTGGCAAATAAGCCGTCCACAGCTTTTTCCCCTAAAGGAGATTTCGTATGATAATTAGCATTATCATTTCTGGAGGCATTATTGCTGTGTGACAGATATGGATTCATTTATCATACCTTTTGAGTGTAACCATGCAGTGTCTCATGAGTACATCCTACAACTACATTCTTTCCCATCCTCACCAGTCCCACTGGGTGAGAGGACAGTTCAATGCAGTACTTGGGCTTCGGGGAATCCCTTCAACACAAAAAGAACTGAATATTTTGAAAAATTGGTCTTTTTAAACATGCTATCACAAATGAAGGGGCAGTAACACTACACTTTTCGTTCCATTGAGCATTTATATGCATGTGAATGCTGGAAATTGGAAATGCAAGCTCATGCAAAAAATTTCACTGCATTCCAAATTCAGATTTGTTGAACTCTGGCCTGTAAATTTGTATCACTTAAAGACGTGTGACCAATAGATTGTTGATAAGTCACAGAGTGACCTATTAGCTGAATTAAAAGAATGCAAACAATTAAGCTGCGGGTTTTCAGCATTGCAGGAAAGTGGTGTATATTTTATATATTACATATTTTTTTACTTGCTACAGATCATGACGTCATGTCACGAGTGTTACAATGTCTGAAGAAATTTTGCATGCTCAAAGTGTGCCCAGCCCGTAAAGACCTGGGGCTAATTGCATAAACATAGCCACTATGTTAAGACTGTGTCTTAAGAACTAGTTTGACCAACTAGCAGTTAGCCAAGAGATAATCAGTCTCACTTTTCTGATTCAAATTGGGCCGGTCTACATTATTTGTAACTGACTTTAAACAGTTTTGACCAGTCTAGAAGAAAACAAATTAGATGGCTAATTTTCTAGTCTAAGCAATTTATGCAACCAGCACCTGTTCACACCAAGAATGATAACTATAAAGATAACTAGATATTTACACACATTATATTTACATCCACCTAAGGACGATTACATTTAGCAGATTATATGCGCACTTGTGGTTATGTCATCTGCCGCCTTTTAAATGTGCCTCTTTAAAGTCAGGTGGATTGACTTTCAATGCATTCATCAGCTGGAAAAAAAAAAGTTCTGAAAGTAATTTCAATGATACTGTTCTTTTGTGTCATTATCAATATACTGTATGTGTGGCGTGGACTCCCTATTCTAATAGAATTAGTATGATAACTAAAACGTTATAGTTCTGTGTGTGAACGAGCCTAAAGACTGCAGGAAAGCTATTTGCATTAGTGATAATGATCTTGAAGTCTTTTGTTTCGAAACAATACTTCAAAGCATGTATCTCACTGACCAAGTCACATGATTTCAACAAACAACTCTTTATGTCCCACTGATTCAGAACATTTCGAATTGTAGGAAAAAATGCTGAAAGGAGGATTTTCAATAAAGTTGGTAAATAAATCATTAAAACTTCCTATTATACAGATAAGTCATCTTTAATGTTTAATGAACTGTATTTATAAATTACATTTTGTATGCTTTAATAAAAAACTTTTACAACACATTTACATGGCTTTAACCAGCAGACGTTCTCAGCTCAGCACGTTGAGTTTTGAGTGCTTTGAAATTCATTTTATGAAGCAAGTGCTTCAACTGCTTCCAGGCTCTGAAAAGCCTTGTTTCTCCTATTAAAAATATTTAAATAAGTTGCAATTCACTTTTACCTGCGTAGTATGTAGATGTTGCCATTGCGACAGGCCACAGTGATACGGAACTCCACATCAAACTGACCCGTCACATCCATTAGGGTAGGTGAACTAGGCAGCGACATCTGAAAACATACAGGCAAAATCATAGTAAAAAGTTAATTCATTATGGGGAATCAACTTATTTTACTACACGTAAAGTAAGTCACATATATTCTGATACTGATGATAAAGCCAAAAGCTCATAGAAGAACATAGAAGAAGCAGGTGTGAATGCGCTGACCTTGTAGAGGATGGTAAAGGCCTCTGGATCTAATATGTAAACATCACCGTTCTCTGTGCCAATCACCAGGCAGCTAACTGCATCCTCATCTGCCATGTTCTTCTTCAACATCCCTACACAGGTAATGACTGTCTGAGACAAACAAAGAGACAAAAGCCCTGTTTGTGCATTTGTTCTTTAGTTTTTTGTCTATGTGTGAGTCATTGCATATATGTAGATATTGGCACCTGTCTACGTATAGGCTGTTCTTTGTGAAGAAGAACGAAATTCTCCATTTCCTGTGGCTCAAGCATGAGGAACCTGAATAATTTATGCCAGAAATGCAATGAATCATTAAATTAAAAACTATATATTGCAGCTGCATGGGTCTTCTCAGTGATATAATTTCCAGTTGTATGTTTTTTTTCTTTTCTGGATGTTGGTTGCACATATTTAACTTTGATTTGCTGGACAAAAGTTTTTCAATTGTAAAAGAGCAGTTTTGTTATTTTATTTTTCCCCAAAAAAGAAATTAATTAAAATATTATTCCAAAAAGGTTTTCTTTTCATTCTTTTAGGGATTTTTATTTCTTCATTATGATATTAGGAGAGTTGTATCACCTTGACATTTTTTATTTTATTTTACTGCACCCCAAGAAATATCAAAATTAAAATTGTAATACAGAAATTAACATGCTCATTGTAGAAAAGGCATTTTAAGTCATTGTATGTATGAGCTGCATATTTTACTTATTTTCAAATAAACTCCATTTGATATGGACAAAAAGTGAGTGTCATGTCATTGACCATGCATGACTTTCTTTGTTCTGTGGAACATAAAAGTAGCTATTTTGAAGAATATTAGTGTTTTTATCCATAAAATAGAAGAAAAAAAATACATACCAACATTCTTCAAAACATGTTCTTTTTTATTCCACAGAAGAAATAATTTCACAACGGTTTAAAATTACATGAGAGCGAGTACACGATAAAAATGTTCATTTTCTGGTGAATTATCCCTTAAAATAAACACATTATATTAATATTTGAAGTTTGTTTATTACTTTACTAAAAATGATGTGTGTGAAAAAGACAAGGCAACAGGGGACAGTTATTGTTCCTACTACTAAAAGTTCCATAGAGGTCTATGAATCCTACAGTTAAAATAATAATACACTGATAAAGTTAAGATAGGAAGAGGTTTTACCGTAGTGATCTGACAGAGAGTGGAATTTCAGCTTTGTCCCTGTTCAAGAGGAATTAATAAAGTATACTGTAAAATCCACATGTATTGTATCATGCTGTACTTAACAAGCCATGCAGTGCATTGGGTCTAGAGCACTACATACAGTAACTCACCTTAAACCTTAAAACATCTCTTTAAGCGTCACTGGATCAATCATGTCCTAAGTGGCAAAAAACAATCAGTAAAATGAAACCACAGTGAAGAGACATGATAGGATAGGGTATAGGATGAAGCACAGCTCACCTCCTTGGCCTGACTCCAGAAGTCCTGCTCCAGAGTGTTCACCTCCAGACTAGGCAGCGTGAACTTGAAGTAGGGCCTCAGGTTCTTGTAGACGTAGATGAAGGGACCAGAGGCCACAGCGATGGCTGGTGTTCGTGGCTCGTGCAGGTCCATGAGGAAAGAAACCAGGCCAGTGGGCAAGTCCAGCAGTGTGCTTTCACTCAAAAGACCAGTGCCACGGTACACCTTTAGCTTCATGTTACACACTCCTGTGCCAAGATCACCCACTACCAGCTGGTACACACACAGACATGACTCTTACAATGACTCTTTATTGCCAGTCTTCTCTCAATGATGGATTACTGACATTGCATAAAAAGCACACTCCTTGTTAAAAAAAAAAAAAAAAAGACCTTAGAATACTGAAAATACTTGAAAAGTACAATTTTACTTACTGAATGTAATGTTTTCGGGCACTTTACTGTTATTTTATTTACAATTAAATAAACATGTAAAAAATATTTCACATTTAAAAATGTATTACTTATATTGTCTTTAGGATATGGTTCAACTGTTGAATGTACAGACAAGCATTTATGCAGAATTTATTTCTTAAATACTGATTTCATTTGATTGGTAACTTATTCTACTTCTTATCTACTTGTTTTTATTCTGTTGTTTTAATTAGAAATGTTAAAAAGCTTATAAATATATTTTTTTGAATTTGACATAAAAGATGACATGCTTTTAATAAAGTTAGATAAATGCCATTACAAAGGTAAAAACAAAATTCCCTGTAAATCACTTTAAGGAGTCAAATATCACCTCGTAATGGGAAGGTTAATTTTTTTATCAGAATTTTTTTGATTATTGATTAGAAGCTGCTCCTAAATTTTTGACCGTGCTCCTACATTTTTTTAATTAGGAGCACAAGCACTCCTAAAAAGAGAAGTAAGCGTAGAGCCCTGTTATGGTAACTAAAATATACTTTTTAGCAGCAATTTAGGCAATTTAAAATAAATTAACAATATTAAAACCTTAAATATTTTGTATTTAATATTATATTTTAATTATATAGTAACTAAAATATACTTTTTAGCAGCAATTTAGTCAATTAAAAATAAATTAACTATATTAAAACCTTAATTATTTTGTATTTAATATTATATTTTAATTTATATTTTAAGTGCACTTCATTAACATTATCTGCAAGTAGATTTTTTTAATATACTTATGTATTTTAATATTTTTACATTCTATTTTTAATATTACACATTTGTTAAGATAGTTGCAATTTAGTACATTTTGTATGTATTATCTTTAAATGTAATATGAAATAACAAACTACCATTATATTGCAATCAAGTATTTTACATGTGCTTTACTATGTTAGTCTACACATCAAAATAAGTGCACTTCTTTAAAGCAGGACAAAAGATTATTTAAACAATGATTTAAAATACACTTCTTTAAAGCAGGACAAAAGATTATTTAAACAATGATTTAAAATACTTTTTAATTTGATATTACTAACGCACTTAAAAAAAAGTGCTACAGGAAATAGTCATGGAAGTATACTCTCTTTAAATGGGCTTTTATTTATATTATCTGCAAGCGAATTTTTAATATACTTTCGAGGTTTGAAGTACACTACAAGTGCACATTCAATTAAGCGCACTTACAATGGCACAAACACACCATCTCACCTTATTCTCACCATCTCCATGCAAATCTGAAAGAGCTGTGGAAATGAACATTGAGTATGAGCTGGTGAGACTGGTGGTTGCAGGTTCAACCGCAGACATGTAAGTGAACGTGCATGTTCATGCAACAGTGACTCACCAATGCAAGAGGAAAAGGTGTATAGATTGGCGACTGGGTCATAGTGAGCATCAAGCCATTTGGAGCTGGCGACTGAACTACAAGAGCACAGGAAAGACTTGATACTTCAAACAGACCTTCTTAAAACTCATCTCTGCATATGAATTCATTTCTATGCACTGGGTTTGAAAACACAAACTCTGTTGTGTTGCTGTGCCGCCATATTTGGGCAAATAAGAGTAGTTGCGTCAAAACATAAGCTCTACTGCTATTAAAAAAGGATTGACTTATCAATTATTACATTGTAAAGAAATGCTATGCTATCTGCTATATCAACATGCTAACGCCAATCATTATTTAACGCGATATTTTCGAGAGAAAGCCTCATAAATCAGCATATAACTACTCACGTGTCTTTCAGCTCCTGGGAAACAGAGGACATGACGGTTTTGATATTTTCAAATGCTCTTTATTAATGATTTTAGGCTGTGATAATCAAGCTGCTTGGACTTTGACTGTCTGCTGTAATCCTTAGATCGGCTTTCCTCGTTCCTATGGCAACCACTCCAGCGAGAGAGCTTCAAGTGCGCTACATCGAACCGCTTCCGCCAGGAATAGTTCATCTTAACGAATAGTTCCGTGTTTTCAGACCATTATGGCTGTCAACAGCAGTGAAACGTGTTTTTAAAAATAACATTATATTTGCTTCGGGAATCATTCTAATATTCTGAATGGGTGCTCAAGAAACATTTCTTGAAAACAGCTGTGCTGCTTCAAAAGTTTAGGGTAAAATTGGAAGTAAGAACAAAAAAAAAAATAGGCCTACTTTTATTAAACATTTAGTGTTACAGATTATTTCTGTTTTAAATAAATGTTGTGTTCCTTGAACTTTATTCATCAGAGAATTGTGAAAAATCATGTTTTCCACATTAAGCATGTTTTCCTCGTTATTATTGTCAACACTGACAATAATAAGAACTAACACCAATAATAATTGAATAATTAAGCACCAAATTAGCATAGTAGAATGATTTCTGAAGAATCATGTGACACTGAAGACTGAAGTAGGCTAATGATGCTGAAAATTCAGCTTTGCATCACAGGAACAAATTAATTTTTTAAAAATATATTCAAGTAAAAAACGTAATTTTTATTGTAATAATATTTCACAGTTTTACTGTATGTTTTGATCAAATAAAGGACTAGACTTCTTTCAAAAACATAAAAAATCGTATTATATGTTTGTATATAACCATATTATTATTGTGCAAAACAATGAAATCAAATGAAATTAAGTTTCAAGCTTTATTTTGTCCCCCACTCATGAAAAGTGCTGTTCGTGATTTATTACATTGAATATGTTAATTAACCACATTTGATTACATGCACTGGAATCTGGATAAAAAAGTTAATTCTTAAAATGATTAAAAACATACATTAATAAAAAAAAATCTCTTTTTATTATTTCACAATGCTTTTATTGTGTCACATTTCTTACAAATTCCAAAGCAGGAAAAGACATTTTGAGTTAACTGAGAGATGTGCACCATGTTTCTGAGCAGGCAAATAGAATACTGTTAAACACAATGTTCACAGGAACGTAAGAGGGGTTCCCAGTTTCTCATCTTCTAGGTAGCGTTTAAGGAATTCACGTACTTCTGCACTGAACAGACTTGTATGGTAATCTCTGGTGTGTGAATCAGATTTAGGCGTCCGGGTGTCCTTGCACAGGTCCTTCACACCCCAGCTTACGATACCAACCTGTCCAAGATTATTCAGATATTATTAAAACAAACATCTCTCAAATTAGACATGAATAACAACAATTTAGTCTTCTGAAGAGTGATGCATGATTTGAAATAGCTCAGTGTGCTGTTAAAAGGAATCATCAAACATGATAAAAACTCACCTGGACTTGTCGATTACCTGGAACCACAAAAGTGGCCCCTCCGGAGTCACCTGTTGATGATATGCACAACATTATGAGTTTAGATCTTGTAGCAAATTCAATTTCTTAAGGATAAGGATACTAAAGATGTGACATTTTATGGTGATTTTAATAGCATCTTATATGGTATTACTGCTAAATATTATGTCCTCTTGCAAAAATCCAACTTACCTTTGCAGGCAACATCATCTACAGTAGGTTCAATACCACCGCTGCACAGAAAATTATCTGTAACAATATCTTTAGCATTTATCGCAGTAATTCCATCAGCTTTTTTGGCATCTTCAACACAAGCATCTCGCTGAAGAAAAGGGACATATCAGTTTTAGACAAAAGAAATTCATAACTGTTGAAAAAGCATGCATTTAATTAAGCTTTTTTTCTTAGTTAATTGCTCTTTTGAGTTCCATTAAACACTGTAAAAACTTAATGAAACCACAAATGAATACAAATATAAAGAGAACAAGACCGTTTCCATCATACAACATATCATTACCCATTTTCCCTGCTTGATTGTGATTTGTTTCTTTTCAATGCTACTTCCCACGACAGACATGAAAGAAGCTTTCACTGTTTCTGCACTCATTAGCTCTTCCTCTGTAAAAACACAGTTAAATAAAATAAATATTGCATTTTAGCAATGCAAGTCTTTAGATGTAAATAATATACATATTTTGTACTGCCAGTCATTAATGTAAAATATTAAATCAACTGTTCTATTTAAAATTGTATTTTGACAATTTAGTTGAATAATTGAATAACTGATAACAGATAAAGCAGAAACCCAGTAAAAGGGACCTGAAAGGTCAATTTATTCTATAATTTATTTACAGGCATATGAATATTTACATATGTAATTGCCCGTGTTTATTTGAAGATTTGTCATAATAGCAACACCACGAAATTAAATTGAATGATTTCACATACTCTGAGGGTATTGTGATTTTTTTTTACTTGAAAATAAAAACTATAATTTTTACGTGTCCACAAATCCTTCATGAACAAATAAACACAAAAAACGTAATAACATAATGTAATGTCATAGATCAATATTTTCCAGCGACCTGGACCTGTTAACCTCCAAACTGTTTCAACTGACTAAATCTCACAAATGTTGATATTCAGATGAAATGACAATATTAAGAAGAGCATAGTTATTTATCAAAATTTCTGAGATGAGATTTTGTGCTGTCTATGGTCAAAAGAAAAAATTATAGTGGATGGGTCATCTCACCCTATATTTATACATGGAACTAATACACATGCAATATTTCTAACAGACATATCTGTTTGTAACTCACGATGTTTTCTGCATGTTCCTTCTCTATCTGAAAGTTTCAGAGCTCCACTTGTTTCCTTGGTGCAGGGGATGCAGATTGGCCTGTAGAGACATACACAATATGCCGTAATTCAATACACTATTTTAACACTTTTTAGTAGCATGAAACAATGCACGTCATGTTGAGGAGCTGTGTTCTTCACCGAAGACCAATTCCCATAATTACAGGTTCCTTCAGCTGAATAAGAGCCACGTCAAATTCATAATATTCAGGTATTCCCATTTTCTGTTTTGCTGCAACATCATAGCGAGGATGAGGTATGTAATCTTTCACTTTTATTCCTAAGAAGAGAAAAGGAAACACCACTGATGAGATTTACACCATTACATGTAAAAAAAAAAGGGCCATATTCTAAATCACGTAATATTACCTTTAATATCTGAACCCAAATCAACAGTTATTCTATCAGGTGTGTCCTCAAACCTGAAGCAGTGAGCCGCTGTCAGGATAAAGCTTGAGGTGATTAATGACCCCACGCAATTTGAAATTTTTCCACTGTTGCGCTGCAAAAACATCAGAGAAAGGACTAATTCAACAAGTTAAGTTTTTAACATAAAAAGTTCAAAGAACTAGCATGGTGATGCTAAGCCATTTATTTGTCCACTTTTTAACAAGAAATAAGACTAAGATATAGAGATACCCACAGTCACACTGATCTTTGCCAACCAGGGGTATTGATGACGTTTGTTGGGTCCAGTGACATCATCATAATCTCTGTAAAGTCCACATAATGCTACACTGGTGCCCTCATCTGATCAAGGGTAGGCAAGGAGAACAGGAGAAACTTATATATTGGATATATTGACTGTGCTTTGCAATGGATGTGGAGGACAATAATTACCTTAAAATTATATTTTTACCCAGCCTAAACAAAGTACATGTCTCTAAATGGAAAACAGACATAATGAATTACCAATCATTTCATCAAATGTCTTCTGCAAATCATCCAAGTTCTGAAGCTTGAAGAAAAACTTATCATTTCCTCTGTCAGTCTTCAAATCATTCATGTCCTCAGCATTCACATCATCTCCCATCCCAAACACATACAGGTCTGTACAAAAAAAAAGGTATCACCAATAATTAAAGAAAAAACAAAGAACTGAGATATTAAATGCAATTGAGCTGTATTTGAAGATTTGCTTAATGTCAAAGATAATTCATGTCTTTCCTCACCAAGTTTTTCCTCCTCCTCTGCAGGAGTATTTTGTTTTACAAGATCTTTGATCTGGTCCACCCATGGTCTTGGATTTCCACCCATGTTGGCCTGTCCTAAAGAACGAATAATAAAAGTGATCTTCTTTTTTTTTACATCAAGAACAAAAGGCACTTGAACAGATACAGTGCTAACCACCAAGTATAAATATTATTATTATTATTATTTTTTTTTTCAAATTAATATTGCAATAAACAGTGGTATCACTAATACCATCAGTGAACATGATGACAATATGTTGGGTCTGCTTGAAGTCCTCTTTATTGCTCAGCTGCTCTATTTGAATACTTTCTAAAATGCTCTTATAGGCCAGGGCGATATTAGTTCCTGATCGATCACCTTTACCTGTTAGTCACAAAACAATGAAATATTAAAATATGTCCTTAAAGACATGTTATCAGACATTTTACTCTCAGGCTGACCGACACCAAACAAACACATTTCAATTTGTGCTGTATGAATGACCTTTAAATCTGATTTAAATCAGATCTAAACAAAACACTTACTTTCATATTCATAATCCTCCAGTCTTTGAAGAATTTCTAACAGATTATTTTTTTGCCCACTCTTGAAGTCCCTCATGGAGACTATCCGTGTAACGTCTGTGGCAAAAATCAGGATCTCATAATTTGGGGAGACCTCGTAATAACTGATCTGTCGGTAATGAACATAGGGTCAAATTTTCATTCGTTTTATGTAGTTTCATTAGGAATATAAAACATTACATTAAGAGAAGAGATTCCGAAGGGACACTAATAGTGTGCTAGTAATGAGACATAATTAGGCAGAAATATCAACGAATAGCTAGCTAAAGAATATAGCTAAAAGGGTTCAGTCAGTTGAAAGGGTATGAGTGTGTTATTAACATACTATTTCATATACCTTTTCTATAAGTGTTTTAATTACACCTTTTGCTTTTTTGAAGTCCTCTTCGTCTATGCTGTCAGATACATCCAGAGCAATGTAGATATCGAGTTTCCCCCCTTTAGTCACTTGTATTTTCTTTCCATACTGATCTGAAACTGAAGACACAGAGAACAGGTTTTATATAAAAACTTAGTGGTAACCAAAGACTAAATGCTGTCTTGCACAGGAAGAAGGTAGAATGAGTTGCAAAAGACTACCTGTTCCTTCATGTTGTTGAGAAACCGCTAGATTTGACTTTAGAGAACTGCTGAAACCCTCTGATGCTTCCTCTGGGCTGTCATATGTGAAATCAGCTGTATTTACACAACAACACCATTAGCAAAGCTGAATATGTACTTCAAGTGCAGTTAGTGCATTGTACTTCGAACAAGGAAGATGAAAGGTTTACCGTAACATTGTGGCTCTGTTCCTGACCACTGGCCATTCTCCTGACAGACTCGCTCTTTGGAACCAATCAGAGTCCATTTATTTTCACAGCGGTACATGACTTTGTCGTCTATATTAAACCTGTGGCCTTCTCTTGTACATCCAGCAGGAACCCCAGGATCAGGACAGTAATCAGCTGTTTGAAAAGAGGAACAGACAATGAAATTGAATGAGAAATTATGAAAAGCGAATTGTGACTCAATCTTTGCTTATTCTTTTAAAAGCTCTGAAATTGTTTATTTATTCTGGAGAGTATTCAAGAAAATTGACTTTTTTATTGCACTATGCATAGAGAGACTTTCCACTCACAGTTTCTTCCACAGACTGGTGTGCCTCCACTCCATTTCCCATTCGCCTGGCAAACACGAGTCCCCGAGCCACGGAAATCATAGCCAGAATTACATGAGTAGTGGGTTGTGTCGTCCACAAAATACTGCCTCTGATATGGATACACATCTCCATTTTCAAAACCGCGAGGATCAGGACATGTGATTTCTGAGATAAAGGATTTTTTTGTGTGTGTGTGAGTAGCCTGTGTTTTCAGTTATTAAGAATGATCTTATTTGTCTGATAATGTTTTGCTTACTCTTGCACTCTGGGTTTTTTTTTTTGGGCAACGGGTTCCATCTTCCCTTGATACAGCGACGGATTCTAACGGTTGGGTAATAGCCTTCTGAACAGCTGTATCTTACAATGCTCCCATCATTTGAGAAAGCAGAACTCCCTCCACTAATTCTGAGATTCTCATCAGGGCATGAAATAGAGGATGGTGCACCTACAAGAAATATCAGAGGACCAGATGAAAAAATGGTGTTGCGAGAGTGCACTGTAAAGAACACAAAATGTAAACTCTTAAAAATAAAGGGTCCAAAAGGGGTTTTTACAAGGTCATAGAAGAACCATTCTGGGTTGAAAGAATCTTTCAGTGAGCAGTTCTCAAAAGAACAATTTTTTTTTAGTGTGAAGAACATTTTAATAGTCTAAATAACTTTTTTCCACTATGAAGAGCCAACTGTACAATGGAAAGATTCCATAGATATTAAAGGTTCTTTATCAATGCCATTAAATGTACAGCTATTTTTATTTATCAAATTAATCTTGCTACAAATTCAACAATGCTATGCTATAAAAGAAACATGATGCTTGAAACTGTACAGGTACATAGTGTTCAAACACCACAATAAATTGTCCACAGACTAATGTTGGACTATTGCTTTGGACTATATGACTACAGACTATTAAATGTGAAATACTGCTCTTGTAAAATGAAAATGAATTAATAATTTAATGCATTTATGGGTTTAAAGTTCCCTCAAATCAGTATTTCAGTTAAAAAGCAAAACAGAAATTTCTATTTATATTTCTGGTTAAAGCCAAATCCAGAAGACATACCGGTTATGAGAGGACACAGTATTGCGAGCAGGAATAGATTCAGCCATGGTTCACGCTCCATGATGTTCTTGTCAGGTTCACACAGCAAATGAATCAACAACTGAGGAAGGCCACATATTTATAGAGCAAGGTAAACAAGAGGAAGTGACTATAGACATGCGCTAATCTGTCAAATAATTTGTCAAGGTAAAACTCAATTGATTTTCTTCATGCATGGACTCTTAACATGATTGATCTTAAAATGATCTTCAACATGATCTTAAAACTGGTTCTGAGAAATTCTTTATTTTATTCTGAAATGTAATTCAGTATGCAGGAGGATGTTTGACAGACATTGACAATGGATGAAATGAGGTAAAGGAAATGGGAAATAAATGTAGAATTTTTTTTAAAAGATTTAAAAAAGATCAAAGAAATGGGCTTTGGGGTGTTTGACATACATTTGGACTAATTAAATTAACAAAGCAACATTGCATCAGGATCTCCACTGTTACTATTGCATGTAAAAAGGTCAACATTTAATAAGAGAAAATGGTCAAAATTTGACTTATTTAAAATAAATATTAATATGCATTATTCAGTGTTAATATTGTGGCTTTTGATATGTTTTGACATTTTGATATTTATACAGTCCTTTTTTTTTGTTGCTGCCAGAAATAAATTGATTCAGTTTTTGTAATTGTTGCATTAAGAAATAAATGGTGCACCACTAAAACCACTATGATGAAATCTTGCAAAACCCCCTTTGCTGCAATCATAAACAATTTGCTGAAAATTGTAGCATTTACCAAAAATAAAGAAAAAAAAGAAAGCTGTTTCAGTTTCTAAATTTGTGACATATCTGTGATATTTATAAGTATCAAATTGAATGGGAACAGTGCATAGCTAATTTTGTAATGGGTAACAGGTACTCGTGTAGCAGGTCTTGTTTTGTTCCTATTCTTCTCATACAAACCCACTCCATTTTATGGTTTAAGGAATTATGCCATTTTTCCTGCATATACTTTTTGTCAAATTGTGCATCATTTTAATATTTTCATTATTTTCAATTAGATGCACAGCTTTCACAGAATCATATACCAGTCTATTGGCTTGCTAGCTAATCAAGGTGTCCATGAGACGAGACTGTAAAATTCATATTTTTTTCTTCCAAAAATGTGTCCCATTAAATCTAATATAGGTAACTTAAAGTTAATCAGTAATTTTAAATATGTGGAGAATGGGCTTCCCCTGCAGAGTCCTGGTTTCTTACAAGGTTTCTTCCTTATCTTCTATAATTATATTTCACTGTAACAATCAGCTTGCTTACTGGTTAGAAACTTACTTTATGGGAAGTGCGGACAAAGCAAGAAAATCGGGTTTCATCAACTGTATGAGCCATTTTAATGCAATTATGTGTTTGTCCATTGGGTGGTGCACTGGAAATAGTATATTAGGGCAATTGGTTAATGAGACAACAGGTGTGTATTGGTAGTAGGGAAGCACACCGTTTTTGACGGGTTTGGTTCGTGCTTCATCATGCCAAATTATTGGATTATGTGTTTGGACTGAGTTGGACTGTATGCTGTGTCTACAAGGTATGGACTTTTGTATCCTATGAACTAGACAAAATGACACCACGGGAAGCTAATTGGAAGCAATGTTTATTCATTGGAGCACAATAAAGATCAGGACACTGTTGCATTTTACTTCGGTTTTGCATGGACTTATTTTTACTTGCTCGCTCCTATTACCAATACTAGCGTCTTAGTGGAAGCCGCTACATAAGTCAAAAACGTCTCGGTTACGTATGGTAACCCTCGTTCCCTGAAGGAGGGAACGGAGACGGTCATCCGACGTGACGTCGAGAGTGACCGACTGAAAGGGAACTGAGCTTCACTAAGTTGTGAGCATAGAGAACTTGCTTCCAATGGCCTGTGCGTGTGTGTTGCATGTGGACGCCACTTCTTTGAGATGGAGGCTTCACTGAATGCGGATTCTTCAATCCAGTACGGATTCGTTCAGTGGACGCTGGATTTCGTTGTGGATATGTGACTAATTGAGGATTTACTTCGTTGATGGAATGATCAACAAATATTTCATACATCTGAACAATCTAATTTCCATTATTCTGCTCAAATGCAACATGATAACTTGGGAATTCATCATGCAACACGCGTTCTTCCACCTTTGGGCGATCCCCTGCTTGAAGACCTGAAAAGGCAAGAGTAATTAACAACCTACCTCGTTCAACAGCAAGCCAATCCTCGTGTCCTACCAAAAAGGGAGATTCCAGTCTTTGATGGTGACCCATTGCAATATGTTCCATTCATCAGAGCGTTTGAATATGGCATTGAGCAGAAAACAATCAATGAAAAGGATCACTTGTATTTCCTCGAACAGTTTACAATGGGGCAGCCTAAAGACCTGGTCTGCAGTTGCCAACATATGGCCCCAGACAGAGGCTATGCATTGGCCAAAAGGTTACTAAAGGAACATTTTGGTAATGAGTTTAAGGTATACACCAAATACACAAAATAATGTTCTTTTTAGCAACATCATATGACCCCTTTAAGGTCTTACTAGGCATACTAGAAACTTCCAGGCAGGACACCGGCCCTCCAGGACCGAGTTTGGACAGCCCTGGTTTAAAGTATCTACTGCCTATATGGAGAAAGCCTTGGGTTGGCCCACTTTGAAGGCTGAAGATGTGCAGGGATTACGGTTTATGCTTTTTGCGTACATGTTGCAACACAATGGACGAACTCTCATATATGCAAGAACTTAACATGCCTAGCAACATCAAAATGGTTGTAATGAAGTTACCTTACAAGCTGAGAGAGCAATGGAGAGCTAAGGCTTGTGAGATTATGGAGTCTAGTCATGGCAGGGCAAAGTTCTCGGATGTTGTTGAGTTCATTAAAACAGGTTAAGATGACATCTGATCCTGTGTTTGGAGATATCCAAGACAAGCATGGCACAGGTAAATTCAAAGGTCAAACCCGCAAAACCTTTGCAAGAAATAGTTTTGCCACTGACATTGCTGCTTCTGCTCCAGTTAAGAAGTCTAGCAATGCTTCATCACATCAAAGATTTTGTCCTGTATCTAAGTCTAATGGAAACCGTTTGTTTTGTACAAATCAGCATCCGTTGGAAAGGTGTTTGGCGTTGAAGAAAAGGACTCAACGAGTTTTACTTGCTCTCTCCTATTACCAATACTAGCGTCTTAGTGGAAGCCGCTACATAAGTCAAAAACTGAGCTTCACTAAGTTGTGAGCATAGAGAACTTGCTTCCAATGGCCTGTGTGTGTGTTGCATGTGGACGCCACTTCTTTGAGATGGAGGCTTCACTGAATGCGGATTCTTCAATCCAGTACGGATTCGTTCAGTGGACGCTGGATTTCGTTGTGGATATGTGACTAATTGAGGATTTACTTCGTTGATGGAATGATCAACAAATATTTCATACATCTGAACAATCTAATTTCCATTATTCTGCTCAAATGCAACATGATAACTTGGGAATTCATCATGCAACACGCGTTCTTCCACCTTTGGGCGATCCCCTGCTTGAAGACCTGAAAAGGCAAGAGTAATTAACAACCTACCTCGTTCAACAGCAAGCCAATCCTCGTGTCCTACCAAAAAGGGAGATTCCAGTCTTTGATGGTGACCCATTGCAATATATTCCATTCATCAGTGTTTGAATACGGCATTGAGCAGAAAACAACCAATGAAAAGGATCACTTGTATTTCCTCGAGCAGTTTACAATGGGGCAGCCTAAAGACCTGGTCCGCAGTTGCCAACATATGGCCCCAGACAGAGGCTATGCATTGGCCAAAAGGTTACTAAAGGAACATTTTGGTAATGAGTTTAAGGTATCTACTGCTTATATGGAGAAAGCCTTGGGTTGGCCCACTTTGAAGGCTGAGGATGTGCAAGGATTACAGGCTTATGCTTTGTTTTTGCGTACATGTTGCAACACAATGGACGAACTCTCATATATGCAAGAACTTAACATGCCTAGCAACATGAAAATGGTTGTAATGAAGTTACCTTACAAGCTGAGAGAGCAATGGAGAGCTAAGGCTTGTGAGATTATGGAGTCTAGTCAGGGCAGGGCAAAGTTCTTGGATGTTGTTGAGTTAATTGAAAAACAGGTTAAGATGGCATCTGATCCTGTGTTTGGAGATATCCAAGACAAGCATGGCACAGGTAAATACAATGGTCAAACCCGCAAAACCTTTACAAGAAATAGTTTTGTAAAGACTATTCACATCAAAGATTTTGTCCTGTATCTAAGTCTAATGGAAACCGTTTGTTTTGTACAAATCAGCATCCGTTGGACAGGTGTTTTGCGTTGAAGAAAAGGACTCAACGAGACAAGATTGAATTCCTGAAAGCTAAAGGAATTTGTTTCGGTTGTTTAAAGACTGGACATTTGAGTAAGGAATGTGAGAATCGTCTGAATTGTGACATTTGTGGAGAAACACACCCCACAATCCTGTACATATATCACAAGGAGGTAACCGTAAAAGAGCCAGAGGAAAAGCGCAAGGTAGTGTCTGCTCAAACTTGTGGTCACACAGGGGCGGGGAACGACAGGAGTCTGATGTCAATCATACCAGTCCAAGTCTAAGCTGTTAAAGGTAACAAAGTGACGTGGACATATGCTTTTCTGGACCTGGGAAGTTCCGCAACCTTTTGTTCAGAACATTTGAGGAATGAGCTGAATCTGAGTGGAAAGAAGGTCAATATTCTTCTTCGCACCATGGGTCAGGAACAGTCTGTGTCCTGCAGTGTTATTGATGGACTGGATATCAGTGGTATAAACACCAAACATTTCTTCCCGCTTTCTGTTGTGAAATTGGAGGAGTTGCTTAACAATCAGTTCAATCATGGTTTCAAGGAAAGGACTATTGATGAAAGGGAGTTGTCCAGGCAGGATGTGGATTTTCAATCATTTTTTCCAATGGAAAGTCAAATTCAAAACCGTATTGAAGCAAAAGTGGATCAGGAAGAGGTTGAATCACTAGGAGAGTTGGAGGAGAAGAATCTTAATGTGCCTAATGGAAAGGTGTTTGATGGGTGTCATGGTGACAAGTCTGTTTTAATTGAAACCCAGATTCAAGATATACAGGGACACCACCTGTCTGCCAGAGAAATAATTCAAGAAGCAGTTGTAGAATCGGAAGCTTCTGACCAAAAATACAAGGTAAAAGAGGTTAAGAAACAAAGATCAATCCAAAATCAGGTTGTACATGTTGTGCAGCTGCTTGAAGATGAAGACATTCTGAAGTCAGATGTGGTGTTAAATAAAAGAATGAAGAGAAAGAAACAAAAGATGTAGATTCAGAACTTAATTGCTCCATTGACCATGAATGTAAAGTCAAAAAGAAAATGCAGGAAGATTATCAGGTACTACCTACGAAGGACCACTGTGTTAATAATGATCTAGAGATCAAAGGAAATATTAAAGTAACTGCCATTGTCTTTCAAGGTACATCAAATCTTACCAATTACTTTATAGCTTATTTCACAAAGTGGAAAAGACTGGAAGTGGCATTTGTTTGGATGTATAAGTTGCAGAATCTACTGAACAAGTTACCTTTCAAAGAGAAGGAATTACTAGCACTGAAAAGAGTTACAAAGCTATTACATCCACCATAGACACAGATGATGTTTAAAGTAATTTAGAGTAAACTGTTTGTTACTGAATCATCACTTTGAAGCTGAAATGGATGTTTTATTGGGTACTGAATTTTTTCCTGATGATAAAGATTTATTATACAGTAAAGATTCTGGAACGACCTGTACGTTTTTGTGTTTGTGAGGTAAATGATTCATACTCACGTGGTTTGATTTGTTATTACACTAACAATATCTTGAATTTATTATCAAATGTTTGTACATGTTGCTTTATTTGTTATGGCTCATTTATGCATGTTTTTTGTAATTGTTATGTCTTCCTGCCATAAGCAATTAAGGGGCCGGTGTGTATGAGCCATTTTAATGCAATTATGTGTTTGTCCATTGGGTAGCGCACTGGAAATAGTATATTAGGGCAATTGGTTAATGAGACAACAGGTGTGTATTGGTAGTAGGGAAGCACACCGTTTTTGACCGTTTTGGACGGGTTTGGATCGTGCTTCATCATGCCAAATTATTGGATTATGTGTTTGGGACTGAGTTGAACTGTATGCTGTGTCTACAAGGTATGGACTTTTGTATCCTATGAACTAGACAAAATGACACCACGGGAAGCTAAGTGGAAGCAATGTTTATTCATTGGAGCACAATAAAGAAGGACACTGTTGCATTTTACTTCGGTTTTGCATGGACTTATTTTTACGCGTCAATTACTTGCTGGCTCCTATTACCAATACTAGTGTAAGGCGTGGGGTTTTAGGTGCCCGTGGGCTGATGTGAATAAAGACGATGGACTTGAAAATATCGACGGCTAGTAACTTTTATTGAGCAGAGTCCTAGAACTGGGGAGGAAAGCAGCACTATGACTGACAAAGTCTGAGAAAGGTCTATGACAGCATGAGCGGTAAGAGGGGCTGTGACTAAAGGAGGTTCTGACTTGCCTGATATTGAGGGATCAGAAGTAGGCTGAGGAGTGGTATCACTTGGAGTCGGGCGTCTAGATAGTGAGTCTGCATTTGTGTGCTTTGCACCATTCCTGTGTTTTATGACCCAATTGTACACATCAAGCTCCAATGCCCAGCGTGCCCTACGTCCTGTTGGATCTCGATCGATAGGCATTTTCTTTAAACCTAACAAGGGGCGATGATCGGTAACAATCACAAAGGGGCACCCTTGCAAGTAGTGTGAGAAATGTCTAACGGACCAAACAATAGCCCACCATTCTCTGTCAAAGGTGGACCAGTTGCGCTCTGTTGCACTTAGCACATGACTGGCATAGGCTACTACCTTTTCAACACCCTGTTTTTGTTGTGCAAGAATGGAGCCAATGGCATGGTGAGATGCATCTGTATACAGAATAAAAGACTTGCTGAAATCAGGGTAGGTGAGAATGGGAGGGGAAGCTAGAGCATGCCGAAAATACTGAAAAGTGTCCTCACATTGTTCACTCCATGCAAATTTGGCATGTTTCTTCGTAAGGCTGTGTAAAGGGGCTGCCTTTTCTGCAAAGTCTTTGATAAAACGCCGATAGTAGGAACAGAGGCCTATGAAAGCTCTAACCTCTGTAGGTGTAGTTGGACGAGGCCAGTTCAACACTTTCTCAGTCACTTTGGGGTCTGGTTGAATGCCATCCTTCGAAACAACATGTCCTAGAAAGAGTACAGACTCTTTGAAAAACTGACACTTTTGAGGATGGAGTTTGAGGCCAGCTTGCCGTAATCTACCAAACACTTCAGAGAGACCATGAATGTGGTCTTTAAAGGTCTTACTGAAGACTATTATGTCATCAAGATATACTAAAGTCTTGGACCAATGGAGGCCACGGAGAACAAGTTCCATCAATCGCTGAAATGTTGGGGGGGCATTAGTAAGACCCATTGGCATGACCTTAAAATGATAGAGGGAATCACCTGTAGTAAAGGCAGTTTTCTCCTTGCTAGCATCATCCATTTGAATTTGCCAGTAGCCACTGGACAAATCTAGAGTGCTAAACAAGGTGGCTCCAGAAAGGGCGTCTAAACTGTCATCCACACGTGGAAGTGGGTGTGCATCTTTGATAGTAATTGAGTTCAAACGTCTATAATCGATACAAAATCTATAAGAGCCATCCTTCTTACGGACAAGTATCACCGGGGAAGCCCAAGGGCTATGACTAGGCTCAATTAAGTCAGCATCAAGAAGTTTCTGTACTTGGTTGTCGATTTCCTTTCGTAGGACAGGAGATGTACGGTATGCTCTCTGACGCACAGGGGACGTAGAGGATGTCTGTATGCTATGCTTAATCAAATCAGTTCTACCTAGATCGGCAGAGGTAGTGCTAAAGACATCACAGTTCTCTTGTAGGAGGGAGTTAACTACTTCTACCTCACTGGGAGTAAGAGTGTCAGTACCCATGTGAACATCAGGTATTTGGCATGAAAGGCTTGGCAGGCTAACCTGAGCCACAAGACTATCCATAGGCCTATAGAAATCAGAAGGCACATTACGTACAGTGTAGAATTGACCTAAATGGGTCTGTTTGGGCAGCTCAATGTCCTGGTGTGTAGGATTAAGTAGATGAACTACAGTGAGCCCATTTTCAACATTAGAGAAGCTACGAGCAACAGCCAAGTCTTTGTCAAATGTCACATTCGGTTCTAGAATACCTTGAAAACCATGAAGCTGACTTCTTGTTTCTGAGGTACATGCTACTGAAGCAGGAACAACAACCTCTGTCAAGGGGGGGACTGAGACCTGTGAGAGCAAGGACACATTACATCAAAAAGGTAATGCATGTGAGGAACTGAGAAGGGAAATTTTCTCATTATTGAACATAAAAGTACCAGAGGCTGTGTCAATTGAGGCACCATGTGTTTTGAAAAAGTCCCATCCAAGAAGGACATCCTGTCTGAGTCTCTTACAACATACATGTTCATACTGAATGTGTGTGACCCAAGACGTAATGTGACAGGTAATGAGCCTAAAATGTCTAATTGTTGTCCTGTCAGTGTGTGTGCCACCTGGAAACTTTTGAGTAAGGGGCGATGTTTCAGTGCAGGGATGTGTTGACGTAAGGCCTCACTAATGAGCGACAAACCAGCGCCAGTGTCAAGGAAAACACTGACTTCTTGGTCCTCAACGAGTCCTTTTATGTATGGTGTCCAGATTGCAGAGTCCGAAGATGTCACTGTGTTGTCGCTATGGGCCGCTGACAGTTGAACTGAAGATTGGCCCTCATCTCCAGCTACCATTCGTTTCCCGACCGCTGCTGCTCGGTGAAGCGTACATGGCGTGAATGTGGTCGTTGTGGACTTGGAGAGCGATGACTGTAATACTGCTCACCCCTCCGTCGATCTCGGTTCCTGCCTGGACTGCTGTCATCATTCGATTGACGCCTGTAGCTGGGTTGAGAAGTCACTGAGTCATCGTATGCAGCATATCCCCGCTGAGGGCTAAAGCGAATATCTCGACTGTCATAGAGTAAGGGTCTTTCATAGCCTTGCTGCTGATGATAACTTGGCCGGGGGCTCCCTTGTGGTCTGTGATGGCTGTTACTGGAACGTAGAGGAGATCTTCCTCTGAAGTAGGGCTCATCAGATGCAGTGAAATGTTGATAGCGAGAAGACGACAAATATTGATTGTCTGTAGCTCTGTCTACTGAAGGTGATCGTCGACGATAGGCAAAGTGATGTTCTGGAGATGAAAAAGAACTGGTATAATGAGACTTCGGCTGCGTCAGCATAGTAACAACAGACTGAAGTTTGTCTACTTTCAGATGGAGGTCACTGAGCTGCGCTGCAAGCATATTGGTGGAGTCTGTCGTGAGGCTGTGTACCACGGCCGGTTGAGGCAGAGGAAACGACTCAGTGGCTGCAGAACGTGCTCTCTCACACCGACCAGCTACTTTAATCGCATCTTCAAGTGTAGTAACACCAAACTCATACAGCTTAGCTTGCAATGCAGGTTCAAGTCCAGCTATAAAACGTCGCAAAATTTCACCTTTGATGGCTGATTCTCCATAGTCCGGAAAAGCTTGGTGAACAAGGCGGGTCAATTCGGCAGCATACACTTCCAATGGCTCGTTACTCAGACGCGGTCTGGCATTCAAGTAAGTTTGAAAGGTTCTTAATAGCTGTTTTTGATCGAAAACTGCAGCTAATTTGCTACAAGTGGTGTCGTAATTAGCTTTTATGTCATCCGACAAACTATCCCAGTAACTGAATGCAGCACCTGCCAATCTTGAAGGAAGTATTTTGGCAAGCTGAGGTTTGTCCATACCTGAGGTCTCACAACATACTTGAAAACGACGAGCCCACTGAGAAAAGCTTTCGTTGCCATCTCCAGTGAAGTCTGGAGGTAAAACAGCTCTGAAGTGCACTTGCGGGTTTGTGACATTGTCCTCTGCCATGTTTGAAAAGAGTGAAGTCAATGCAGTGTTGTATCAGTTAAATCCAGCAAAGTCTTTTATTGATAGATGGTTTGCAGGTTAGACTTAGTGTAGTGAAGGTCGATGAACAATTAGTTTTTTTTTTTTTTTCAAGTCTTATTTGCAATACTGTCTCCTTTGGTTCCGAGGCTATGTGCAGTTACCGAAGTCCGCCAGAGGAGGGAGTAACGTGCACACGAGTCAGAAAGGTGAACTCTGTTCAATCCTGGCAATAAGCCAACTTCTAATAGTCTAGTTGCAAACGTCTTCTTTTACTTTTATTGTCTCTTTTTCCGAAATAACTGGGGAGGTAAGCAGCACTAGTCCCCGTGCCCGCCACACTCTCCTTCTCGGAGGGCGCAACACCAAAATAAAAGTCCTTGACAAAAACATGCAGAAATAGAATACAATGAATATTAAACAAACAACTTCACACTAGCGTCTTAGTGGAAGCCACTACAAAGACAATATAAGTGTGCGGTTTCACACACAGTTTAAGGATGGTCATAGATGATGTTTTCAACACCCTCACATGTTTGCTCAGAAGAAAATTGCACAGAATCCAGCCTAACAAGTGTGTTTGGAATTCATGTTAACATGACAATGGTTCTTGTCTGATCAATGCCATAGCTCTCATTTTTCATGTATGATGTAATCTTCATATTCTCTCCATTATACTTCAGCCCTAAAACAGCTAATTTAGTTACATACTTTTTCCTTGCTATTATCATTCTCAAGACAGATGGAAATAAGTTGTGTAATCGCAACAATAATGAAACTCCCCTGCCTGCCAGTGGTTGGATACAGTACAGACTGTCCCGCACCAACATAGACATAACATTGAATGAGTAAAACATGAAAGACTATTGATAATAGATGTTTAACATTTTTATTATTTTTATCAAAGACCAGCTATTTGACTTCAAGTTGAGTATTCATCAGAAAATAAATCAGTGTTTTATCAGACTGCACTCACACAGTTTCAGTCTGCTAAAGCATTCACAAGAATTGAAGAGGTTGTCCTATGCGGTCATTTTCTAGGTGTTCTTTAAGGAATGAGCGTATTTTCTCACTGAAAAGATTTGAATGGTAATCTCTGGAGTCTGCATCCGAAGTGAAGCTCCTTTTTTCCTTGCAGACGTCCTTCACTCCCCAGCTTATGACACCAACCTATCAAAGATTTTACAGATATTAAAAAAATGTCCTAGTTCTCAGCTTCTCTCAAATGAGTCTTTAATTTCACTCTGTAATATGTAACGCATTGTACATGAGATTTTACAGCCACATCATCAATACTGTTTTCATAAGGAAATCTCACCTGAACCACTCGACCTTTTTTATTCACATAAGTGGCCCCACCTGATTCTCCTGTTACAAAATAACATGCAACACAAGAAACTATATAAGAATGGTATAAATTAATTTTAGATCTCTAATGATTAAAATGTTATCAATAAAATGTATGACCTAAACAGTAGATTAGAACCAAATACAAGCTGTCACTTCGATGGCAAAAATCAAACATACCTTTGCAGGCAACATCATCTGTTTTTGGTTCATTACCACCACTGCACAGAAAATTGTCTGTAACTGCTTCCCTGGCATTTTTCACATTGATTCCTTTTGCTTTTTTTGCATCTTCAACACAAGCATCCCGCTAAAGAAAAAGTACACCAAGAAGTGTTCTTAGCTTGTTGATGATGACTGAAATATGTTTTTTAAATTAAGCTTTTCAAACTACACAGATTGGAAAGATTAGAAATAAGAAAAATCATTACATATTTTCCAAGCTTGATTGTGATGTTTTTTATGTTTTTTGGACTATTATCAGTATCCATTTCAGACGTGAAAGCAGCTTCCACAAGCTCGTTGCTCATTAGTATTTCCTCTGTAACAAATTAAAAAAGAAAAAAGTTTGACATTTTATGTTTGGTAAGTTTCATTGTATAAAAGCAATCACATGTTTAATATAGTTTATGTTTCATATTTCTGATATGGTTCTTATATGCATGCAGCATGTCTGACAGGGACCTTACCATGTTTTCTGCAAGTCCCTTCACTATCTGAAAGTTTCAGAGCTCCATTTGTTTCTCTAGTGCATGGGATGCAGATTGGTCTGTAGAGAAATACACATGTTATTTAATTAGTTCAGCTTTTTTCTTCTTCTTCTTTTTTCATATTCTCACTAAAGTAGCATCACATGTTGAAGATCTGTGCTCCTCACCGTAGATTAAAACTCATCTCAACAGCTGTAACCAGCTGTATAAGAGCTACATCAAATTCGTAATATTCCTGTATTTCCATATGCTGTTTTGCTGTGGGGTTATATTCAGGATGAAGTGTGAAATTTTTAACTTTTACAACTGCAAAAGGAAATGTAAACGTCATTAATAAGATTTACCCTGTGACACGTTTTACTTCAGTCTGAAAATATGGATGTATCAGAACATACTCAGGTCTTTTTCCAGTTTAACTATTATCCTATCAGGTGTGTCTCCCTCTTTGAAGCAGTG
Source organism: Sinocyclocheilus rhinocerous (assembly GCF_001515625.1). Lineage (NCBI taxonomy): Eukaryota > Metazoa > Chordata > Actinopteri > Cypriniformes > Cyprinidae > Sinocyclocheilus > Sinocyclocheilus rhinocerous. The sequence goes on along the minus strand of NW_015652998.1, from coordinate 2,326,841 downwards.
AGCCGCTGTCAAGATGTAACTTGAGGAAACTAATGACCCCATGCAATTGGAACCTTTTGAAGAAGTATGCTACACGAAGAGCAGAGAAGACTGATGTTCATAAGGTTCAACTCTTTAGCCATAACATGCATGTTTCTTCTTCTTGTGGGAGAAAATGTTTCCTTTAACTTCATTGAGTTCTATAATAAAATGATAAAAAGGTTATGCTCACTTGAATATTAATCTGTGCCAACCAGGGAAATGCACGGCGTTTATTTTCCAAGCCTTCCCACACAATCCCACACAATCCTACACTGGTGCTCTCATCTGTGTAAAGAAGCAGGTATAAAGTGTTAATAATAAAAATAACAACAGCAATTAACACTGAGTAAATTATAAAGAATTATTACAAGAGGTCAGGAACTGCGAAACTGATTCATCCAAACAATAGTGTTATTGCAACTGTGGTTGTTTTTTTGTGTGTTTTTTTTTAGAGCATGACAGTCATTTCTCTTTTGTGTTTTACAGAAAACATTAACAACATGAAGGTGATTAAATAATTACAGAAATTTCACTTTTGGGTGAAGTACAGATACAGTACCAATCATGTCGTTAAACATCTCCTGCACCTCTGTCAAGTTTTTAAGCTTAAAGAAATATTTTTCTTGGTCCCTCTGTGACACTAAGCCATTTATGTCTTCTTGATTCACGTCATCTCCAAGTCCAAATACATAAAGATCTGGAAAGAGAGGACACATCCATATCAATATGAAATCAATGATAAAGACTTCTAAACAAATATGTGTGTTTGTTTTTTGTTGTTGTTGCTGTCCCTGATGATGTTGCTTGTTAATGAAACACAAAATTTATAAATAAAAATAAAAAAATACTTATAGTCCAAATATTTTTATTTAAAATATAACTATGATTAATAAATTTCATACTCACCAAGATTCTTCTCTCGCATTGGATCATTTTTGGTGACAAGATATTTGATCTGGTTCACTTTACGTTTGGGATTCCCCCCCATGTTTGCCTGACCTATGAAGTAAGATGAGATAAATTACAGTGAATATTTGCTTCAAGTTTGATCTCTATTCTAATTTGTAATACAGTGTATGAGTATTTTATTAATATATTAATTTATTTGTTCTGATAAAGAACTTAAACTGATTAAGTGTAAAATAATTTTTAAGCATTGTATTTAAAAATTATTAAATTGTACGTAAATACTGAAAAGTCAATACCATCAGTGAACAGTATGACGATGTGTTGGGTCTCACTGAAAGTCGTTGCATTGTTGAGCTCCTCTATTTTCATGCTGCCTAAAATGGCTGTATAGAGTTTGGCGATATTGGTTCCTGTTTTATCACCTCTATCTGTTTTTTCACACCAGAATATTACAGTCAGCAGGTTAGAAAAATTTTCTGATTGAAACAACTGACTAAATCTAAATTCAAATGAATCAAAATTAGAACATGAATTGGGATTTTAAAAAAAGAATGTAAGATTTTTTCATTTTTACTTTCACATCGGATAGCAATGAATACATGCATTCTCCTCAAGTTAGACTTAAAAGTACTATTTTTGCATAGTACATTACTCTGTAATAATAATCTCTAAAAAAAATCTAATTATATCCATGTATACAATAAGACTCAAAGAGAGACATTCAATTAGAATACTTACTCTCATAATTAAAGTCGTCCAGCGCTTTAAAAATATTCATTAGGTTTCTTGCATCATTATTTTTGAAGTCCCTCATAGTGATTATCGGCGTAACATCTGTAGCAAATATCAGGATCTCATAGTTTGGGGAAACCGGGTAATAACTAATCTTTTGGGGGAAAGCATTGAGAATTCAAAGTTGAAAGCAACATCTGTCTGTTTTCTGATCAAAATGCTGGATTTCAGTGAAGTTCATGCTTCCATAATGTGAAACCGGATTTTCATTGAGATGCAGCAAGTATGCAGTGGATTGTGGGAGACTACGCCCTCCTGAAACACACTAATGCTCAAATTGGAGGGTTCTGATAATATGAGTCTGAGTTAAGTTCAGTCTTGATAGCATCTTAGTGTATCACAATGGTAAATCCTTTTCAAATATTGATATTTATATATTATTACAGAACCTCTAACATCAAAATGAACAGCAGTTAAATTACTGCTTTTAGAATGTTTTTAGGAAAGGCTACATAACCTACATCAGTAGCCTAAATAAGTGGTCTTACAACTTCACCACAGCAACCTCTGGGGGTCGTGTGTTCCGATAAATTATTTGACAATTGACATACCTTGTCTATAAGCATTTTGATGGTGGTTTTTGCATTTTCAAAATTCTTCTGATCTATGCTTTCAGATGCATCCACAGCAATGTAAATATCAAGTTTTCCACCCTGATTCATAGTTATTTTCTTCCCCTGCTGATCTGAAAGCAGAAGGAACATGGTATTCATGTTTAAATGTGCTGATGTGATTTTGTCTCTTCTTCTGAGCATGGCAATTATTAATGAAAATTTTAAAAAGGTGTGTGTGTGTTTATGCTCTAAGTCACACAAAGGTACCTTCTTTTTCATGCTGTTGAGAAACCGCTAGATTTGACTTTAGAGAACTGCTGAAAGCTTCTGATCCAACAGACAGACAGTGACAACAAAGAACAACATACTGTAGAGAATGACAGTAACAGCAGACAAATGGCATAAACAGACAGCACACAGACTCTACAACATCCTCAGATTCTTTTTCTTTTGTTTTTACTGTATGTGTAAATTTTTTTTATAAACGTGTGCTCTTTAAAAAGTAGTAAACATTGTTTGCCAGACACATACATTAAATGTTTAAATATCTGTTACATATATGGTACTGCTTATATTATTTCACAATCTGTACACAAATGTAAGTAGTGAATGTGTGTGTCCGTGGGTGGGGCTGTGTCGGTGTGTTAATTTGGGCCGGTGTGGCTACAGTGCCAGGGCTGAATTTTTGTCCCAGTCCGCCCCTGTTGTGATACATGACATTGTGAAAAATAACTGAATGAATAATACTGCAAGTAGGTTAAGATGAGTTTTAAAAGTGTGCCCCCTAAAAGCACAAGTGGCCCCTGTCTGGCCCCCCTAATTACTGTGGTCTAGAAGCGCCACTGAATATATCATTATAATACCACTGGATCCACCCCCTAGTAATAGTATCACTAATCATGATTTACAATAAATTAACATACAGTGTTCATTTAAACACTTCTTTTGAGATTTGCAACATTTAATTTAAAAAAATCAACTCTTCACACCAAAACATGAATTGTATTGAAATTCTCATCACTGATTTTGTTTGCACTCAATTTTGTGCATTCAAACAATATATTACATAGACAGCTAGGCGAACAGATATATCAAAACTGACAAAAATAAATGAATTAACTTTTTTTTTTA
>NW_015652998.1:2322055-2323218 GCF_001515625.1 Sinocyclocheilus rhinocerous | reverse complement strand
TTTTTTTTAAGGGGGGGGGGGGGGGGAGCAACTACCTCAATGTGCCTGTCACATCACCAGCTGGAGTGCCCTGGACATCCACCAGAGGGCACTCTTCCCCACTCCACTGCCACTCCATTTCCCACAAATCTTTGTCCGGTCTCATTTGCTGTTTGCCCCCTGCCTTGTTTGTTGTCATGGTTCCCCTTGTTAGTTCCCATGGTATTTAATTAGCTCCTCCCCCTTGTTTACCTTGTTATCCTGTTTGTCTCTCCCTATTTATACCCTGTGTATTTCCCTGGGTCCTTGCAAAGTCTTGTATGTGTTATTACTGCAGTTCTGAGTGCTCTATTGTTTTTTTGTTCCATGGTCTTGACCCCTGTCTGTTTTCTGGATTACCCTGTTTGCCTGAGTTTCCTGCCTGGTGTTTTGTGTTGGACTGTTTACCCTGTGTTTATGACCTCTTGCCTGTTTATTGGACTACGGCTTTGGATTACCCCTTAAAGGGGTCATATGATGCGATTTCAAGTTTTCCTTTTTCTTTGGAGTGTTACAATGCGATTTCAAGTTTTCCTTTCTCTTTGGAGTGTTACAAGCTGTTCGTGAATAGATAAGATCCCTAAAGTTGCAAATACTAAAGTCTCAAACCCAAAGAGATATTCTTTATAAAAGCTAAGACTGGTCCACGCCCTCCTAAAACGCCACATTTAAACACGCCCCCACATGTCTACCTTACTGTGTGGGAAGATTTGCATAATGCCGCCCAAATGTTCACGCAAAGAAAGAAGGCGTAACATTATTGTTGCTGCCACCGCCGCCGCCATGTTGTGAAGAAGCTGTGTGTTTCGTGGCGAAAGCGAAAATACTTAGTTTGGCCTTCCAAAAGAGGGCACGACTAGAAATCAGTGAAATCAAGTTGTATTTACAACACTGTTCCAGAACAGTTCAACCAAAATATTCAGATGTGTGCAGCGCATTTTATGGAGGACGAGGACTGTTTCCTGGGAGAGTAGCCTACAATGCCCGTGTTCTGACAAATAATGCTGACTCACAGCCTGTAAGTACGTTTTCATATTTCTTTTCAAACGCGAGTTTTGAGCAGTGTAGAATAGCGCTTGTTGTTTGTTATTTCTCCGATCACAAATGCAGACATGGTTTTATGTTTACGCGGCACGATGCAACGC
>NW_015652998.1:2297804-2321414 GCF_001515625.1 Sinocyclocheilus rhinocerous | reverse complement strand
CACACACGCGCGCGCACACACACACACACACACGATGCGCAAAACTCTGCATAGCAAATACTTAAACTAATAACAAAACTGTAGCTGATTCAGAAGCGCCAGATTGTCATAGCAAAGTCAGAATTACCTCCTCTCCTAGGTTCACGAAACGGTCGTCCATAAAATGCATTGCTGTTCTGTTGTAAGTGATCTTAAAGATTCCTAAATGCATCTACTTTCGGAAGGCCAAATAAAGTGCTTTTGCTTTCGCCTAGAAACACACAGCGTCTCCCTGACTCAACACTAACAACACTAACTGCGGTTACTGAAACCACACCTTCTTTCTTTGCGTGCACATTTGGCATTATTCCACATAGTCCACATAGTGAGGTAGATATGTGGGGGCGTGTTAGAACGAGACGTTTTCATATTTAAAGAGTTTACCACTGATGGGTATAAGTCATTATAATCTGTAATTATGTCCCCACTGGATGCAAGAATTGCCTCGTTTATAATGGGTTTTAATGTTTTTGTCTCGTCGCTCCGGCCGGGACACGGCATCACAGTATGGTAAGGGGCGTAACATTTCCGTCACACGCTTGAGGTATTCGGCCAATCACAACGCACTGGATAGCTGGCCAATCACAGCACACCTCGCTTTTTCTGACCGATGAGCTTTGTAAAAATCGATGCGTTTCAGGAAGGCGGGGCATAGAGGAGAAACAATAATGTAGAGTATGTGGAAAATAATGTTGTTGTTTTTTTTTTTGTTTTTTTTTCATTACACCAAATACACAAAATAATGTTCTTTTTAGCAACATCATATGACCCCTTTAATAAATACTGCTTTTGGATCCTCAACCTGAAGTCTCTGAGCAGTTTGTAACAATGCCTCCTCAGATTTGATGGCAAGCTTTGGAAACAAAAATTTCCCCGATGAAAGTTATAACTGAAGCTGAAACGCATGTGCTTGATGCGTGAAAACAAAGATAATTGGTTCTCACATGTCAAGCAGATGTTTGAGCTTCCATACTGAATGTGCATAAGATAAAATTAAAATGCAAAAATGTAACAAGTGCATTTAAATTTTTGAAATAAATTTGTAAGGAGTAAAAAGTACTGTTTTTTTCTTCAGAAATGTAATCAAGTAAAAGTGCCAGTGAGTTTAAATTGTACTTGAATAAAGTACAAATACTCCAAAATAAAACTTAGGCCTAAGTATAGTAATCAAGAAAAATCACTCAAGTATTTTACACCCCAGACAGTGGGCTACCTTTTTAAGTTTACTTAGTCATAAGCAAATATTGACATTTGATATTTTTTTTGCAATATAAAATTGAGCACCATCGTGAATGTGCTTATATATATATATGTAAGTATATAAGTGTTGACTACTGTTTACGATTAATTAATATTTATAAGATTAATATTTTGTATATGGCATTAAATATTATTAAAACGTGTCTTGTTTTCATGATAGCTGTTTCAATGCTGACAAAGATAAATACTAACACTGGAGAACACATGAGATTGAGGTCTCTGGGTCTCTGGGTCTCTGCCGAGCAAAAGTGGGCGTTTCTGACGTTGTGGGTGTTTTCAAACTGATGGGTGCTTCTAAACGATGCAATGAAAATTATCCTCCTTACCTAATCCCACCCCTAAACCTACCGTGACTATGACGGGAGCCAATCAGGTAACATGATCAAAACGGATTCACAGTTTTTGTTTTACGTTTTTACTTTACCGACAACTCCTGTGGATGTCATTATGCACAGTATTACAAAATCTGTGATATATGGCTGTGTATCGATGTCACAAAACTTGGTTCATTATCTAACAGCAAAAAAAAAATTTTTTTTTTTTTCCCAGAACATTTTAAAATGAGGATTTGTAAGGGAACATCAGATAAGAGGTGAGTGCAGTTCTAATGCCAGGGGATTTACTGGAGATAACAGTAAATCAGTTGAGATCATGATCATGCTAAATAATTGAAAATTTAATTTTTGTGCTTGTGATATTTCATTCATTTCGTTTATGACAATTTATAACATAATTATTTATCTTTCTAACCTTGACAGTGGCCTTGTGGCAGTTATCTTTTTCTTGTTGGGAATGGGAACTCTGCTTCCATGGAACTTCTTCATAACTGCAATGAATGTAAGACAGACAGACCTGTACTGATTGAAGGTTATCTCTAAATCTCATGTGCTCATACTCCATTCCCTTCTGTTTGCAGTATTTCACTGACCGTTTGAAAAATGGTACAAATTCTACACAGCCTGACACTTACATGTTTGGTAACATGAGTGTGCTGTTAGCCCAGCTTCCCTTGCTGCTATTCACACTTCTCAACTCCTTTTTATACCAGCAGTGAGTATCTGGTTCAAGCAACATTTGTTTACTTCTGCAAGTCATATAGTGTTGTATAGGTATGTGAAGTTCATAAAATAGCTCACCCAAAAATGAAAATTTACTCACCCTGAGGCCATCCAAGAAGTAGACGAGTATTTCTTCATTAAAGAAATGTAGCATTTTACTTGCTCACCTATTGATACTCTGCAGTGAACAGATGCCATCAGAATGAGTTCAAACAGCTGATGAAAAGCAATAATCTTGTCACAGATTGCTAATAAAAAGTACCAACATTTATTTAGGCTAAGTACATTTTCAGCAAAAATTCATTTTTGAGTGAACTATTTAACCTTTAATACTATAATGTTATGATACGTTTTTTGTTTGTTTGTTTGTTTTTAATCTTTTGCTTATGTAGCATTGCAGAGAAGATGCGGATTGCTGGCAGCATGGTCTTCATATTACTTCTCTTCATTCTCACGGCCATTTTAGTGAAAGTTAAGATGGACCAGGACCACTTCTTTTCCATTACAATGGCGACAATCTGGTTTATTAACAGTATGTTTCTTATAATATTGAAGTTTATTATATGTGAATTACATCAACAGTATGTTCACATTCCCCTTTTCACATTATTTTAAAAAGAGTATTACCATAAAACCACTTTCCACTTATTCTCAAACACATTTGAGTGTGCGAATCATCTGAGAAATCGAACACCCCTCATCTTTCTTGCAATTTTGCTCAGTGTTTGGGGCTGTGCTGCAAGGTGGTCTGTTCGGTCTGGTCGGTAAGCTGCCCCCGAGATTCAACTCGCTGTTCATGAGTGGACAGGCAGTGGCAGGAATCTTCTCTGGTATCGCCATGCTGTTATCTAATATCTGTAAGTACCTGGAATATTCCACTCAAGTTGGACAACAAAAAAATTTCTAATTACTTGGTGTACTGTTTAGCTTTTTTAGTGACCAACTGTACATAAAAGGTCTCAGCCTTTTGCGGTTTAAATTAATTGTGCAACCATACCTTTTTTTAACTAAATAAATGTTGCTAATTCTTATTAGCAGTCTGAGAGAAACGCATTTATTCTGACAGCTGTGTTTTTATGCAATGTTTAGTTGAAACAGACTCAGAGAGTGCTGCCCTGGGATATTTCATAGCCCCCTGTGCTGCCACTCTACTTACTTTATGCTGTTACCTCATACTTCCGCATCTGGTAGGTGCCACAGGCCATTAGATTTCTTTTTACTTGTCATTTAACTGTGTCGACACAGATAAAAAAGCATTTATTAAAAAAAAAAAAAAGTTTTTTTAAATTGCTATAATACATGCAAATAGTACATTATTTGCACAACAGTATTCAAATTTTTTCTGATTTTGTACAAAATGAAATTCCTTGTTATATTACAGAGATTTGCTCAACTTCATTTGGAAAATGTGTCCACTAAATCTACAATGAAAGAGCCATCAGCAAATAGTTCTGGTATGTCACATCTTAAATTTTTCACATCTTAAATCTTTCCATTGTTTGGACAAATTACACAAAGTCAAGCAAAGCCACTAACTGTTGGTTCTTCTAAATCATGAATTTTGATGTTCTTTTTTTTTGCTACAGAGATCGTTAAAGTGAAATTGAACAATTTTGACAACGGATTTGACGACATCAGTGAAACTGAAGCATGTAAAAAGCTGAATGAGCTCAAACAGGATCCCACTGAGGAGAAGTCAACTGTGCCACAGGTCTTCAAAAAGGTATAGCGAACGTCTTTTCTGTTTATATACGCACCATTAGGAAACATTCACTGGATGTATTTTAAAAGAATTAGTAGGTGCATAGCTTGATTTATTTATTTATTTTTTAATAGATTTGGGTGATGGCTTTATGTGTGACGTGTGTTTGCCGTCACACTGTCCGTTTTTCCAGCAATTACTATAAATACAAAACCTTCTGGCTTATTTGACGGGAAAGGTGAGTCTGTACAAGATGTCTAGCTCATGCATTATGCTTGTCAAAGCACTGTGATTTACATAACTTTTCATCTTATAGATAACATCTTCGTACCTTTGTGTTCATTCATTGTCTTCAATGTGATGGACTGGATTGGCAGAAGTCTCACTTCTCGTCTTCAGTGGGTGAGTTTCGTCAGAGCCTGTATCAACACAATGCAATGCCTAACTATGGAAATTATTGTTGATCTAACATACATCTTTGTTCTTTTCCCAAACTCCCAGCCTTCGATGAAGAGTCATTTATTCCCTCTTTTTGTGGTATTACGGGTAGTTTTCATTCCTGCCCTCATGCTCTGCAACATTCAGCCTCGCTTCTATCTCCCAGTCTTTTTCAATCATGACATGGCTTATATCAGCATCATGTCTTTGTTTGCCATGACGAATGGATATTTTGCTTGCCTCTCCATGAGCTATGCTCCACAGTAAGTTCTTTTAAAGACAACACAAAAGATATTATCAAGGTTATTTACTGTCAAAATCAGCTGGGGTCTTTCAGGACAAACCCATTGTCCCCCATAATATATCTCAGAACACCCACAAACTGTTTATTCTTTATTTAGGCTGGTGAGGCCTAAAGATGCAGAGACAGCAGGGGCTCTGATGACCTTCTTCCTGGCTTTGGGACTCTCTCTGGGTGCCGCTTTCTCTTTTGGCCTTAAAAGAATTCTTTAGGGAAGATCCCACAAGCTGATACTTCAATTATCCCATTATCCCCCCAACATGAACATGGTTCGAATGACTACTGTTTGAGGCATGGGTATACTTTTTTTCCTTGTTTTCCTGGCTTCATCTCGTGCACAGTTGAGCCTGCAAGCCTTTCAAAGTATACTCCATTGACCACGAGCATTTACGTATACTGTACATTCGATGCATGCACACTAGTGGCACTTACATTTAAGCATTCAGTCACACATGCACTGTTGTCCATGTGAACAAAAAATGGACTGCACACAGATTGTGTGCACAGACATCAGCAGACTGTACAGATGAAATTTAGATATGTAGATGTAAACTTTTCTCTTAACGTTGTTTATTTATGTCTATTTTAACAGTTGTATTTCCATGGGGTGTTTTTATTTTTTAAAGGGAAGTCTTTTAACATGTTTAATGATTTTTTTCCCCCCCTTTTATTTGCAATCAGTTTTTTACATAAATTATTTTTATTGACATTTTTTATTCATTTTATATATAGGTGCATCTATTTATCTTTTACATTTTGTATGCCTTTTTATTTGTCTGTTTTATTTGTTGTTGTTTTTTTACCCAATTTTTTATAAAATTCTAAAATATAGCAAATGCTTCACCTTCAACCTGCGGGTAATTGCAGAAGCCCTAGTCCGGACCAGAATAGATTTGCTGATGCCTTGTGAAATTTTGTGGGTTTAACATGAATTGTCCTAGTTTTTACAAACATTACTGTTAGATTATATGCGTAATGGCAAATTATTGACTAGCTTTAACACTCTAGACCAGGGGTCGGGAACCTTTTTTGACCAAAGAGCCAATTATTATTTTTTTTATTAAAGGGGTCATATGATGCTGCTAAAAAGAACAGTATTTTGTGTATTTGGTGTAATGAAATGTTTATGCGGTTTAAGGTTCAAAAAACACATTATTTACCACATACGGTACATTATTGTTTCTCGAGATTAATTCTCTTCAGAGTTCTCTCTGTGTGTGTGAGAGAGAGATTGAGTGAGTGAAGAATAATGCACGGTGCTTATGTCGACCGTATTTATGTGAATACACACCAGTGCAGACATTTTGACACTCCCGTGTTTTGACCGTTTTAGGCGCGCCACCTACTGCTTGTCCATGTTCCACTCGAACCTTGCGCGCAGAAAACATCTAGTCAGAAGCGGATTGAGTTCTGTTTCGCGGCTTTTGAGTTTTTAATGCTCTGTGTTTTTAATATCAAGCATGTCCCGCTCTTTACTGTCATTCATTCACATTCCTTTATTAATAACGCTAACAGTCCCACCCGCTGAAAGCGAGAAGGGTGTTCCTGCACAACCGGAGGCTGCAGTTTCAGGACCGCAGTTCTAGGACCCTATTCTTTTGTAACAGCGCCACCTACCGAATTGGATAATATAGCGGAGGCTGCAGTTTCAGGACCGCATTTCTAGGACCCTGGTGGTTTAGTTTGTAGTAATGTTTGTACATGTTGTTAAAGATATTGAATCTCAGGAACATTTTTTTTATTTCAATTGTGATTTTTGATTTATAAATGCATCAGATGTTAATTACAAAGTGTGTAATACCTGCGTTGAGTTAACAATTTTAAATTTAAATGAATTTACACATATATAAATGAAAAATGTATTTCAGTCTTTAAACAACTGAAAAAGTGGAGTACCTTAAGTCTTAGTTTCTTGAATATACAATTTCTTGTATATTGATTAGCCCCCTTAAGTTTAACTAGCTCATTATCAGGTATAATAAAGATGGAATCAAATGAAATCAGCATTTGCAGTCACTAAATTACAGCCAGATATTTAAAAGTTTGTAGAGAGGCAAGACACAAGACTCAAGAATGATTCAAGAATGCATATTTATATACTGTATATACTAATTTTTGCAATAACACGTAATACAACATCATAAAAAAAGACCCCCTTTTCCTTAGCAGTTCTCACGTTGGCTACGTAAACTTTGCATCGTTTTAAGGTTATAAAATAAAACTTAATTGAAAATCGGTAAAGTTACTCACTCTGATTGCTGTCCATGTCGTCCATCTTTAGTGATACAATTCGGTAGGTGGCGCTGTTACAAAAGAATAGGGTCCTAGAACTGCGGTCCTGAAACTGCAGCCTCCGGTTGTGCAGGAACATACTATTGCTGAAAGCTGCGCGGAAAAAGCGAAAGTAACCTGCGAAATGTTTCATACTGGCTGTTGGCACAGGAAAACACCATCTTATATAAAACAAATATGTTTCAGTCCTGACACTTTTTTTTCCATAGCCTACTTTTACACTTTTTCTGCTGTTCAAAAAATCTTTCTTTTCGCTATGACCACAAACAAGCTATAGCTGCTTGAATCTGAGTTTATTAGCTCTACATTACCACACGTCAGTGGTTTGACTCGTGACTCGCGAACAGCACTGCGCACTTTGGCCGGTCAATTTTATTTTTATTTTAAACCTTTTATCAGCTTATGTAGGCTCTACAACAAAGGAATTGCTGATCTCTTATAATGTCTAATTTTTGTAATAGATCATTTGAACAATAGGTTCCCGACCCCTGCTCTAGACAGATGAAATACACTCTGAGCACTTAATAGTGATGTTTTCATTAAGTTCAGGTATATATGATTTGATTTAAATAAATACACAAAATATTACATTCTTTGGGGTAATTATTTTTTGTCTTTTGAAATGTAATCCATTTGTATGAGAGCAGATGTCTCTTATTAACAGTGCCATTGTGAAGAATGATGTGTGAGGTTTTGTACTCTTCAATCCCTACTGTCTTGTGAGACATCTTTTCACAACATAAGGGATGGACCACTAACAAGATCAGACAGCAACTGATGGGTGTCACGGGATATCAACTGGTGCAGAGGACTAAATTACTGCATCAAAGCCGTCCATTACATCTGACATTGTTCTAGTAGTTAGAAAATTAAGGGTTTCATGAATTTAGAGGAAGGGTGTAGGGGATGTTGTGGGTGGTGTACATGTCAGGAAGGGCTCTACAAGTCGCTCTCTCAATACAGGGCACTGGAGAAGGAGATCATGGAATGGAAATTCCCAATAATCCTATTTTTCAGCTGTGCAGCATATACCAGACACGACTCCCAAGTTGCTCTTTGCAGGAATAAAAGTTTATTCACGGCCGGGAGCCCACTGGTCAACAAACAAGAGAGACTCCTGAACAGAAAGACACATGTACATTTAAACCTTACAGTTGAGTAAAAATCAATATCACTCAAGTTTTCTTCACTGTGATTTGTTCTGGTGATTGGTTGGTAATGATCTAAGCTAGTCATATGACTAGATTCTGCTGTTAAACTGCTGTTTTTTGGGTAACTCTAAATTCTTGAATCACATGATGCATTCAAAAGGATACATATTCTTGATCTGAGCATTTTTTGTCTGCACATTCTGTTTTTGTGACATTGTAAATACCTTTGACTCCTTCTGAGCCCATTATACAAAATATTTGCATCACAGAGATATAATCAAGGGCGCCTGGGGGAGCGTCACCACCAATGTACTTGGTCATGCGGCTGATACAGTATTCAGCTTGTTCTGGGGGCAGCTACCTCCTCAGCTCTTCCACTGTAATGTACACCTGCAGAACATAGTAGAAAGAAATGAGTGCTTAGACAACAAAAGGCGCGTTTAGCAAATTGTCCAAAAACATACATACAGTATCTCACAGAAGTGAGTACACCCCTCACATTTTTGTAATTATTTTATTACCGTATATCTTTTCATGTGACAACACTGAAGAAATGACACTTTGCTACAATGTAAAGTAGTGAGTGTACAGCTTGTATAACAGTGTAAATTTGCTGTCCCCTCAAAATAACTCAATACACAGCCATTAATGTCTAAACCACTGGCCACAAAAGTGAGTACACCCCTAAGTGAAAATGTCCAAATTGGGCCCAATTAGTTATTTTCTCTCCCAGGTGTCATGTGACTCATTAGCGTTACAACACTGTAAAAAAAAATCCGTAAAATTTACAGTAAAAAGCTGTGGTTGCCGGAATTTTACTGTAAAAACTACGGTAGCAACGTTTTAGGTTTTACGGTTTTAACTTACATTTACAGTAAAATACCGTAATTTCATTAACTGATATAATGTTAATATACCAACCTATTGAAGTAGCTCCACACATCCAGTTGTTGAAGGGTGCTGCCCGCTTGGCAAACTCCAGGTACAACTGGTCAATTGTCTCCCAAAGCTTCTCCACATGCTATGGCAAAGAAAGACAAAGATTACAGCAAGCCCACATCCTTTATCTACTGTAAATTGCATATTTTATCCATACTCTTTATTGGCTAAATGTGCAAAAGAGTCTTAATGTTTCTGGAAGTTGAATCTACTTTAGTTTAACCGCATTCTCAATTCAAGTGTTGATTTAGACAATTGAGGAGGACAGCTGTACCATAACAACCAAGATTTTATCATATACATGTACCTCCAGTGATTCTCTCCTTTTCTGGGTCAGGGTTCCCAGGATGTCCCACTGGTCATTGATGGTAGTCGTATCATAATAGTCCAGTTCACTAAAGAGCAGCACATTTATAATCATTATAATTACCTACTGTAAACTCTATAAGAAAGTACTCTTCATATTGCAAGTGAGCTGAGGTGTATTCAAGGAGATAAATCAGGCAGGTTATTTGTGAATCTGTCTTTGGTGGCTGGAACAATAGTTCAGCCCGGACGATAACGCGGAGCCAAATAGTTAATATAAGTAATATGCCATCACATAAGTTTTATCTGTCTTTCTTGAGCTCCTGGACAATGGCAGCAATTTGCTCCACTCTGTCCTGGTAAGCAGCCAGGTCACTCTCAAAGCAGTGGCGTAGCGGACAGGCACGCAGGTGTTGGAGGGCCCCCCGTGCTGGGTTGCATCGTATCATGTGTCGACTACAGCCAGAGATATTGTCAAAAGCATCAAATATTGGCAATATTAAGAGGATTTGGCATTTCCAATTTTTAGGCATGTTACATTCGTACTATTATTAGCTCTGTCATTATTAATTAGGTTACTTTTATTATTAAATTACAATTAATTTGCCCCGTAATAATTTCATAGCGAATCACCGCATAACTGACGCGCTGTGAGGATAATAAAGGATTAGGCTATTAGCTTACTCCTCATTGAAAATGTTTTTAAAAAGATCTTTTAAAACAGGTCTATTAATTTATACAATGAATTATAGGCCTGCAATTAAAATTATTAACACTGCAGTCATCAATGAAAATTAGGAGCAACTTGTTTAACGCAAAATACATTTATCTTTTTTTTCACTATGTACGGGCCACAAGAGAAATATTAAGGAATAATTCAAGACAGTTATGCCATTATCAGAATATGTTGAAGTAGATTTGTCTCTTGTCATCTATGAGAGAATATGCATCGTTAATGTAGCGTCAGATGCCGAAAGCGCCGTCAGTTTTTACTTATTTTTACTTTCACTTTGTATAATTGAGGTTAAAATGTTCACCGGCATAACTCTTGCGCAAAGTTTGCATGTTGCTTAATATCAGCCTTCGTGGTTTAAAACAGAAATACGTCCAATATTGTGACGTAACAAACCCCACCTACCCCTCCAATTTCATTTTGTGGTTGTCTCAAATGTCTTGTGTCTCCCCATCAGAGCATGGATCTCCATTAGAGAGGCTGAGTCGTAGTCCTTCTGAGACAGCAGCTCCTCCTTTCCTGTGTTGAGCATTACACAATACAAAGAAATATGTCAGCCGTCACAGTAGACTGAAAATGGCTGGCTGTAAGATCAGAGAGGTAGTGACTAATACCTGTGGTCCATGATTTGTGCAAGGTAGATGTAGTGGACAGCATATTCCAGGGCCCAGTTTATGGCGGGGCCCCTCTCTGACCACAATAGTGGACAAAGGTTTGCTACATTTTGATTGGGTCTTGGTGGACTAACATAAGCAAACTGTCCAATGCCATCAGATAAAGATGCCAGGACAACAGCCAGACACCTCTTAGAGGGCAAGAAGAAGACCTTTGGTACAAAGCCCGGAAAGGACAGGACTTCTCATTGGTCAAAATGCAGTTTCTGCCCTTCACCCACCAACAGACTGATTCCTAAAGTTTTAGCCTGTGACCGCCATAAAAATTCCTAAGGACCTCTGGATGCAGCAGCAGTGGGTGAAACAAAGAGAGATCACAAAGTTCCATCCAAATCCATTCATAACTATGTTCTCAAACCTTAAACTGATGCAAACTACAACACACACATCTCATACTTATTCAGAGAAATAAGTATTCTCAGTGACAGCAACGTGTAGTGCAACATCTTACACAAACTCAGCTGTTAATGGACAAATGAATGCATGCATGACAGTTCAGTCTTCTCCCATCATGTTTGGACTTAATGTGTTCGTTACATTGCCAAAGGTATTCTGGTTGTGGTTTGGTAAGATCTGGATACAGACTGGATCTGGTGGCTACGGTGACCTTGGAATAAGAAAAAAACAGACTAATATTAGCGTAGATGCCATTCTTCTTACAATGTAACAAGTACATCGGGTGTTATGGGAAGTGTTCCCGGTTCCGGTTGACCTAATTGATTCAGCCTAACAATCCTTTAACGGATTTGAATATTAGAAATGTATTAGTGTGTTATGTGTGTAGTGGACGGCACATTCCAGGGCCCAGTTTATTGCGGGCCCCTCTCTGACCACATTAGTGGACAAAGGTTTGCTACATTTTGATTGGATCTTGGTGGACTAACATAAGCAAACTGTCCAACGCCATCAGATAAAGATGCCAGGACAACAGCCAGACACCTCTTAGAGGGCAAGAAGAAGACCTTTGGTACAAAGCCCGGAAAGGACAGGACTTCTCATTGGTCAAAATGCAGTTTCTGCCCTTCACCCACCAACAGACTGATTCCTAAAGTTTTAGCCTGTGACCGCCATAAAAATTCCTAAGGACCTCTGGATGCAGCAGCAGTGGGTGAAACAAAGAGAGATCACAAAGTTCCATCCAAATCCATTCATAACTATGTTCTCAAACCTTAAACTGATGCAAACTACAACACACACATCTCATACTTATTCAGAGAAATAAGTATTCTCAGTGACAGCAACGTGTAGTGCAACATCTTACACAAACTCAGCTGTTAATGGACAAATGAATGCATGCATGACAGTTCAGTCTTCTCCCATCATGTTTGGACTTAATGTGTTCGTAACATTGCCAAATGTATTCTGGTTGTGTTTTGGAAAGTGAGAAATGCACTGGTCAAACATTAGTGACACTTTTCTAACTTTGTGTTTGGACTATGCAAATAAATTCCACAGGAGGAAAGCAGGGTGGGCCACACCGTGTGCAGAGAACGTAACTATCACTTATCCAAACCTCTTCCAGAGACCTTGATATTGTTAGATATTATCAGTAATTTACATTAGATATTATATAGCTGATTGCAGTTTATAGCAAGTCTTTCATGTATTTGTTTGATGCATAATAGGGTTCTTAACCTTATTTCTTTCAGAGTAGCAACAGTTTATCTTTCCAGATAACGTAGCTCTGACATTGCAACACCCAACATAATCACTTGCATTTTATGCATCTTATGCACTTTATTCCTATTTCATTTATGGTATTCATTTAGTAGTTGTTGATTACTCTTGTCTATCTTTTGTTAATAAAATCTATTTTATTACACTTGTGTCTTCCTTGTGTTGATGATACAGAAAGAGGTTCTACAAGTTAGAGATCCCACCAATCTTTCTTATGTGATGTACTCATAACCACACCTTAATTGACACGTGATCCAAATATCATAACGTCATTGGTGACGCGAGTACCCATCACTACACTATTTCGCCTCCCTAGGTTGGCAAAAGTAAAATTCACTACAGTAGACTTCTGTTTAAACTTCTCGGCCAGGTGGTCCAGTCTCTCAAGGTGACGGATTTCTGTGAGCAGCCACTCCTCATAACCCTTCTCTACCTGCTCCAGACCCTTCCAGGCATTGGCAATGTCCTGTAGTCCTGTGGGGTACTCAAAAGCCAAGGTAATTTACCCTGTATACAAGTGTTAAGAGAAAAGGAGCAACACATACTGAAGCCATTTTGTCTTCATAAGTGTATACCATGAAGGCAGGCCTGTTGCTGAGCCTCAGCTTTGTCTGTAGGGTGTTGAAGTTGATCTCCAGCTGACACTTCTCCTGAACCTTGGGTGGCTTAGGGGGTGGTCCTTCGGATCCACTCCAGAAGCTAAGGTGAAAACCAAGACTCAGCAAATTAACAAAAACAGTGTCCATCTAATGGAGAATTTGAGTGTTTTCACCTCACTGGCCAGTTTCTCGTATTCTTCCATCAGCTTCTCATTTTCCTGGTTCACGGCCAGCTCTTTGTAGATCCTGTTAGCTGCTGTCTCAGACTGGAGGACAGTGTGACTGATTACAAAGGGGAAACAAGGTGGGCAATTACATTCTAAAAAGAGCAACTCTCCTTCCTATACAGATGTTCATCTCCAAAAGAACTCCCTTACCTGCTCTGCACCAGCAAAAGCATGGTAGAAACATGACACATAGGTCATGATGGCCATCTCATCGGGTTTCGGAGTGCTCACCATGTCTGATACAGAGACAAACATTAAACAATGAAACCAATCTATTTTTACAATCTGAAACATGATATCACATTGGATTCCCCAACAGGTCATATCATCTGCTTCAAGCATTTTAGGGATGTCAAGGTATTTCTCTGCAACTTCAAAAGCAGTGTTGAGGTTACCAACAGGGTCGTCCTGCAAGGGCAAACATAGCCAGGAAGAAACTCTATGAAAAATAAGTAAATAAAGAGAAGAAATATTTTTCCACAGTCTAGAATTGAAAGTTGCTAGAAAAGACAGTTAACCATATACTTTTCATCATGGAGACATTTTGCTCATACTAATACACTTCATAATCACCATGTTTATCACCATGCTATTTTATACAATGCAGAAGAATGCAAGTGACGTCAGTCCAGTTGCGAGAGACGGCTACCACGCCCGCCACGTGGGAGAAAGCCGAGGTCAGTGAGTTCGCGGAGAGGAGCTCTGCCCACTGCAACATGGCTGAGGGTGAGCTATTGATGGATCTGGAAAAATGGCGAGTGGAAGGAGACTTGATAGACTTGTTTACCGATCTGCCCCCTTTCCTCCCTCCTTCTTCAGAGCCCTCTGTAACCCCTGTTCCCACGTTCAGCCCAAAGAGGGTTCCTGTTTCCAAGTCCAGCCCAAAGAGAGACTCTGTTCCTAAGTCCTGTCAAGAGAGGGTTTCTGTTCCCAAGGGCAGCCCCGAGAGCCTGGAGGCTCACAAATGCCCGCCCTCCCGCCTCCTCCTCCGCTGTTGTCTGGCAGACCCTCTGCTCACTAGGGGTGGGAGAAAAAATCGATCCATCGATGCATCGCAATTCTCTCTCCAACGATTCTTAGAATTTCAGAATCGATTCTGAGCTTAGTTTTTAACCAGATGCGCGATGACGCTAAGTTTGCTTTAGAAACACCCGTTGCTTGCTTCCAATTCCTCACACACATACACCACTCGAACCTTCCGTAAAATAATCTTTCATAAAGTTCGGAAAGGTTGAAGCGAATTGCAAGGACATTCGTTTCATTGCACAGGATGCGCTATGAGAGACGCGCGCTTTGTTTGATGTTACACTTGAAGTGTGCAGTCTCGCCCGTCGGTATTTTCCTTACAAATGCCCTACGAAGTCATAATTTATGTGGTTTGGAATGCAGTGGACATATATTTAAAATATGAACCTCACTAACAGAAGGCTGCTTTCAATTTCAAATTGAAAAGGGCTTTGCTTGTAAAGACTGCTCGCGCATGCGGCTGTGCGTAACTCCGTGTAAGTGGTTTAATGCACTTGCGTCTCAAAATGGTTTTATGACATAAAATTAATGTAAACACATCCAGTTATGTCTTAAGGGATTAAACGGAGAGGACAAACCACATTACTTCTTATATTTCAAAAGCGATCCATGAATGCAGCTTAATAGATCTCCCACTGTCTATGATGTCATAGTAAAAAACAACAGTAAAGATGAAGAAAAATCACTCACAGTTCTTGAATGGAAAAGGTTCAAATACTCTTAAATACTGAAAGCAGTCTTTGTTTGTTGTTTGTAATATGTTTCTATGCCCCTCTTTATTATTTG
Source organism: Sinocyclocheilus rhinocerous (assembly GCF_001515625.1). NCBI lineage: Eukaryota > Metazoa > Chordata > Actinopteri > Cypriniformes > Cyprinidae > Sinocyclocheilus > Sinocyclocheilus rhinocerous. The sequence goes on along the minus strand of NW_015652998.1, from coordinate 2,306,206 downwards.
TTACTTGCTTGTATGTTTTGAAGTTATATTAGTTTAAAATTCTTAACGTACAACTGTTTTAATTATTTTTTTCAATTTGTAATTATTTGAAAAAGTACTTAATTATTTATGTAAGGATATGTAAATGTAAGGATTTTAAGATTCTCAAGTTGGTAAACTAATTAATTAATAAGGGGGGAAAAAAGTAGATCAAGAATCGTTCTGGAATCGGATCGTGACTCCCAGAATCGGAATCGGATCGGATCATGAGGTGACTAAAGATTCCCACCCCTACTGCTCACCCTCAGCCCACCATCTGTGCGGTGGGCTCACTGCGGGTCTGCCCATCTCCATCGTCACCGGGGCTGGAGCATCCCTTGCCTCCTCCTCCAGCCTCTGAATCCCGGACTCCAACTCGGCCCTTCGGCTCCACCATGGCTCCTAGCTCCCTCCTCTCCGCCGTGGCTCATCTGTCCACTGGCTCCGCCGGGCTCCCTCGTCCCTCCGGCTCTGCCTTGGTCTGTCATCGACCATCCGTCGCCTTGGGACTCCACTCCTCCGGCTTCGCCTCGTCCTTTCATCCCTCTGGCTTTGTCAGGCTCCTCCATCCCTTCAGCTCCACCTGGGTCCTCATTCGCTCCGGCTCCACTGCAGCCTTCTGGATCCACGCCTCTGCATCGGTCGCTGGTGCGATCTGCTCCGCCTTGACCCTCCGGATCCTCCCCGTCGCCCTGGCTTATCGGCTTTCCATCTCTGCCTCGGGCTCTTCCGCCACCTGCTCTGCCGCAGTCGGTTGGCCCCCTGGAGTCGTCAGCCCTTCCTCCTCCATGGCTCCTCCCTCCGTTGGCTCCACCGTGGGTCATTATCATGGCTGTGGCCTGGGTCCCTCCTAGCTCCTCCTGCTCCAAATCCCTCCTGTCTCCTCCCTGGCTCCTTCCTCCTTCATCACCTCCCTGGTATCTGTCTGCCGGCCCCCTCCCGGGTGTCCGTCCTTCTCCTGAGCCTCCTCCCAAGTTCCCACCCGTCCCTCCTTCTGTTGTTATGGCACGGGACGCACCTTCCGGGAGGGGGGAGTAATGTCACGCCCCTGGACTGTCTTTGTTGTGTTTTCCCTCCCCATGTGCTCCGTGACCCAGTTTCCCCCCTGTCTAATTAGTCATTCGGTTCACCTGTGTTCCTCCCAATTCCCTCGTTATCCTGTGTATTTAAGCCCCAGTCTGTTCAGTCTGTGTTTGTCGGGTCTACATGTTGTGAACATGTGTCATCTTCCCTTCCTGGGGCCTGTACCATGATGGTGGTTGAACAAACTCAGGGTTACATGTTTAGTTTTCAGTTGACAAAACCAAACCACTCCAATCAGGCTTTATTGGTACCATGAAGCTGATCATCAACTTTCTCTGTCAACTCAGGCTTGATCCTGAGTTAATGGGGCACGTGCACATGAAAGTGTGACATCAGTAATGAACAGCCCATCACATGCCTTGAAACTGTGATTCACTTCTCGCGAGATTAACCAAAGATTAAACAATATGAAGAATTTAAACACATTTACATGAGATAAAACGATCTGTCCAGGAAAGAGGGAAACTTAAAGAAAACATCTTGCCATATAAGTGCAAGTAAAAGTTGTAAAGTTAGTTTATAGAGTTGATAATATTTATAGGTATAAAAACACTTAAAAATCTAAGCTCATATGTAGTCATGTTTAAAGTTATTGATTCTAAAACTTATTTATATTGCATATTATCTATATGTTTTTATTAATTTAAAATAAAAGCTTAATAATTATTATTAAACTAAGCTAGCTTGTGTAATGGATTAAGGGTATAATAATTAAATAAATCATATAAAATAATTATAGAAAATAATCATCTCTAAAAATCAGACAATTTTATCTTTAAAAAGGTTTTACTATGTAGCGTCCTTTAATTTGTAGGAAGAGAAACTGGGGGAGTGGCTTTTTGTGTCAGACGTGTGTCACTTTGCTTGAAGCTGATTGGTCAAATTTTAGTTTGAGATCTCTAAACCAGTGGAGTGTAAGTTACTACGGTGATGAACACCACTAAAAGCCAAGCCACTTTCATGGTACCTAAAACCCAGGATTGGTGCAAACTAAACTGAAACTTACCTGGCTAGCCAGCTAATCCAGCTTCATGGTACAGGCCCCTGGTGTGGATTTACCCCTGTTAGGATTTAATAAAATACTGTGTTTGCTATTCTACGTCTCCATCGTTCCTTCTGGCAGTGTTACGTGACAAAACCATGGTATTGCCATAATATATTTTCAAAAAGAAACATGGTATTACCATGGTACCATAACCAATAAACAATGTAGTACTGGCTTTTTTGTTAGTGGGGTGGCAATAACAGCCCTCCTTCTCTGTGAGGAACAGGTCAGTGGGTCATTTTCACTGACTACACAAAATATGATGTTGAACCCTTGACCTTACCATTCAATTTAATTGACCTCATTCATGAAACTTTCATAAATGTATGAGTAAACATGCTTGTAAAATGGAACTTTGGATTCACAAATGCTCCATAAACCTCAGATTTGTTATTTAAAGTTGTGCATGTTAATGAATTCCAGCCATTTGTAAATAGGGCACACTTGCATGCATATTCATAATTAGCATAATTACCACCCATGAATTACAACTAAACAGAATAATTGGCCATATGTATTAATCTTGCTAACAAATAGCCTTACTACTGGTGCTCAGAACAAAATAAATCTATAATAAAAAGAATACAGACTATGTGGCTATTTTCAATAATTTTATCTTAGATTATTTTAGTGATTCCATTTATTTTCTCAACAAAAAACTTCAAAAATAAATCACACATTGTCGACGTTAAGGTCAAGCTAGGTTGTGTCCACCTCATCTCCTCTCAGGGCACTGGCGCCCACTTATGAACTAACTCTCTGCCTGTCCCTCAATGGCGAAGGAGGCCGTTTATAAACTCTCTGCCTGTCCAGCCACAGCCAATGAAACCGTTAATGAACTCTCTGCCTGTCCTGTTATGGCCAAGTAGGCCGTTTATGAACTCTTTGCCAGCTCAGCCACGGCCAAGGAGGCCGTTTATGAACTCTCTGCCTGTCCTGTTACGGCCAATGAGGCTGTTCCTGAACCCTCTGATTGTCCTGTCATGGCCAAAGAGGCTGCCTGTGAACTCTCTGCCTGCCTTATTACGGCCACAGAGGCCGTTGTTAACCTCTCTGTGCTCTCTGTTCCAGTTCTGCCTGATCCACCTTGGTGATCACCCGCCTCGTCAGCTCCACGTTGGTTGACATCTGACCAGCCTGAGCCATTTTGCCTGTCTCCTGTCCTGCACCATCAGCTCCACTGAAGTGGTCCTCTGTGCCATTTGCTCCACCGTGGGGATCTTCAGGCCCATCTGCTATGCTGTGGTGGTCGTCTGCTCCACCGTGGGGGTTGCCTTGCCTTTGTGTTTTTTGATCTTGGACTGTTTACCTGGTTTCTGAGTGTTTAGCTGCCTACCTTAACTTTTGCCTGTTTGTTTGATTACTCTTTTGGATTGCCTTGGATATAACTGTTTGCTGGTACTGGACCCTGCCTGTCTGACTAAGTTTATCATTAAAGCCTGAATTTAGATCCACATCTCCCTTGTCACGCCTCCTCACATTACATTAAGATACAGTATAAGATTTGGATATATGTTTTTAAAGCACTCCATGGAATGGTGCCAGAATACTTAACTGAGTTTATCAGATGATATACTAAGATCATCTAACAAGTTTCTTCTAACAATTACCCGAGCACGTCTCAAATTGAAGGGTGATCATGCTTTCTCTATTGCTGGCCCAACACTGTGGAATAATCTGTATTTGGATGTTAGATATTTCTTAACTCTTAATGGTTTTAAGTAGGGATGCACGATACTGAGCTCCTGTACTCATACTCGTACTCGTTAAAATGCCCCGATACCAAACGCCGATACCACACAGCATGTGATAAGTGCCATATTCAGACAAAGAAACACTGACAACAGACAGCAGAATGGAGTTATTAGAGATTAAGGATGTCTACGAAGTATATGTATGCAATGAATATGCTAAACATTCAGTATTAACACCTCCTATATAGCTGATGTGCGCGAGCTGAGTGGATTGAGCGTGCGGCGTCACAGATGCGCGAGCTTGTCGAGTGAATATATAACATTATACATACTCTTTTGGTTTCTGTACCCAATATTTAAAAAATGTACAAATGTAATAAAAATATTGGTATCGGTACTCGGTATCGGCAAGTACCAAAAAAATAAAAGTATCGGTATCGGGCGAGTACTGGAAAAAGTGTATCAGTGCATCCCTAGTTTTAAGGACCATTTAAAATCATATTTGTACTCTCTGGCATTTTAGTACATTAGTAAATAGATGTTTTTATGTTTTGTCTTGCTGTTCTTTTGCTTTCAATTGTAATATACAGCACTTTGGAGCTACTGTGTAGCCTGTAAGGTGCTAAATTAATAAATAAATGAACAAACGAACACATTGGCACCTGCAAACTTGCAGATTTGTTTTAAAAAAGAATATATTCAATATATTACTGTATATTTTTATTAGGGATGCACCAATACCGATACTGGTATCGATATCGGGCCGATACTGCGCTCCTGTACTCGTACTCATAAAAATGCCCCGATACCAAAAGCGATACCCACACAGCATGTGAATAGAGCTGTGTCCAGAAAAAGAAACACAGACAACAGAACAACAGAGAGTAGAATGGAGTTATTAGAGATTAAGGATGTCTATGAAGTACATGTAAGTAAATAATATAATGTTAAACATTCAATATTCACGCCTGTATAGCGGATGTGTGCGAGCTGATAAGCAGAGCGCGCTGAGTGGATTGAGCGCGCAGTGGCGCAGATGTGTGAGCTTGTTGAGGGAATATCCTTACAGACATCACTGGAAAGTTTGTAGTGCAGTCAGATATGTCAAAAGCAAGCAAGCAAAACAGTGCACAAGTTACTAAAGTTATTTGACGGTAAGGAGAGCGAGCGAGCGAGCGAGCGAGCGAGCGAGAGAGAGAGAGAGAGAGAGAGAGAGAGAGTGAGCGAGAGAGAGTCAGAGAGCGCGCACTTCTGTTGCATGATCGTGATTGCTGTTAGCTCCATTAGCGCATGCATTTGGATTAAAACTAAATCGTAAATATATAACAAACAAAAATTATAGGGGCATTCACTATAAACAACATTTATTTTAAACGTCAAGCATACACGATTAACCCTCAATCTGTCCTTGGGGTCAATATGACCCCAAACAACTTTTACTTAGTTAAAAAAAATGGTTCCCTTCATCTCAGTGGAATAAGATTTTGTGACTTTTCTACATTTTCTATCTATATTCACATAAAAAAAAACTGGGGTTGATTCGATTGTTCTAAAGGTATGTCAAATTTTTTTTATTTTTTTTTTACTAATCTGGTATTTGGGGTCACATGAGTGGGTGCGTGAGAGAGGAGGGGCGCTGAAATAGCCAGGGCTGGTGGCGTGTGATGGGGCACACCTGAACCGAATGGAGCCTCATCACCGCCGCTGTTTAAATGCCAAGCGCGCCTCTCCTCGGGACACCGGTCTCTTCCCCGTGCATGCACACTGGTGTCATCGTGGGTCCAGGAGGGGTGCGTAGAGGAACTCTCGTGCCGCCAGAGTCGTGAGCTGCCGGACCCGCAGTCCGGACGAGAACCGCACCCGTTACACGGCCCGGGCAAGGATGCTGGGCCATCTATTTACAGGAAATGAGAACCATATGAGGGTTAAAGCAAAAGTGAAACTAGCAGACTGTGTGAAATGCGCTAGGCTATAAGTGCCTCTCTCATTCTGCACCAATGCAAACATGTGCGCGCTGCGCATGTTTAGCTTACTTTAAAATTATGGTTTTTATTCGTACGCGAGGGTCCGCGTACAGTGCGCGTGACGCAAATTACATCACCAAAATAGTACGCGCCTACTCGTATAATGTATAAAGAGTGGTTCCCTGCATTATTTTAGAAAAATGTTTTGTGATTACAGTACTGAGCTGCTGCAATGGAGCATCTAATGCGCCATTAAAATGAACAGTGAAAGTAACAAAAGCTTATACAATACATTTTAACAGGTATAATTAAGTGTGGAAATAACTGAAGGAAATATCTGTTTGCTAAATGAAGCCAACTAACATGATTCTTATTCTTATTCTTATTATTCTTCTTATTATTATTATTTTGTCTCTGTACCCAATATTTTTAAAAAATGACAAATGCTGTGAAAATACAGGTATCGGTATCGGTGAGTAGCAAAAATGAAAGTATCGGTTTCGGACTCATTCTGAAAAAAGTGGTATCGGTGCATCCCTAATTTTTAGAAATTAATGGGCCACAGAGCACAAAGCAGATTTAGATTTAATATATTTATGTATATACTATTTCAACATTAAATATTTTAATAAACAAAACCTATTTGCACATTTGGATCTTGATTCTTTCATAGACTATAAAAAAAGTAAGTTTTAAATACGTTTAAAAAAAATACTTTTTCAGTCCTTCTACTTCACAATTTAATGTTTAATTCAATGTTACTTGCTGTTTCTTTGTATTTGTGAAATTTACTAGCAATGTCTTAGTGAAATTTGTTTCTACACCTATTTTTATACCAAAAGCTTAGGGTGAAATTAGAAGTAAGAAAAAAATAATACTTTTATTCAGCATTTATAGCGTTACAGAAGATATCTGTTTCAGATAAATGCTGTGTTCCTTAAACTTTCTATTCAACAAAGAATCCTGAAAAATCATGTTCCCTTTCAGTCAGTCACTCTCGACGTCACATCGGTAATGACCGACAAATTGGGATCTTGCTTAGAGAGACCAATCCACTTCGAGTGTAAACTAAACGAGGCGATGCACATTGGCATGCGATGATTGTATCCAACTGCCACTGATCGCAGCACAAGTATAATTAGGTAGCAGGTGCAACGCATACTCAGCTTTTCACTTCGGAGCCGAGCGGTTACATCGTTCTGCTCCTGACTTCTCTGACTACGAGTGATTTATCGAGTTCAAAGCACGCTCTTGGAAAGCTCTGGTGCTGGCGGTACGGCGCTTCAGCGGTGGTGGTTCTTCCCGTGTCAAGTGGGTTGCACACATCAGGCGGCTCTACCCCCTGTTGTGTTGCAGGCAGCCATCTCCCCTGTGCACTTCAGCACACTAAAAGAGTAATTTCTAAAAGAGCATTCACGGGTGGAAATCTTTTTAAAGATGCTTCTTTCAAAGAAGCCCTTCCACCCATGCGTTTCCTGATGCGGTCGTTACCTGCCGACGGGTGATAGTCAGGGTCTCTGCCTCACATGTCTGGGCGTTAAGCACGCGGAGGCGGTGTTTGTGGACGAGTCATGCTCTCATTGTGGGAAATTTGGGGGGGGGGCAGGCACTTCGCAGCCAGTGGAGCTGCCCAGGGAACAGGCTGGACCCTCTCGTGGGGTACCACTTGTATCCTTCGGCGCTCCCCCTGACAATCGGATGTCGATCGCTGCATCAGAGGGTGAGCCAGACCTTTCTGGAGATGATGATCCAGCAGCGCTGACGCCTTCTGGGCGGCCAGCAATGCCAAATATGGATCCGGAAATGGTGGCTATGCTTGCCCGGGCTGCCGAGAGGGTTGGGCTCGAGTGGAAGCCTCCACCGTGTCCCGAACCCTCTAGGCTGGACGATTGGTTTCTCGGGGTGGCTCGTGCTGGTTCTCAGGGCCCCACCCCAGTACCTTTCTTCCCGGAGGTGCATGATGAGCTCACTGGGTCGTGGACGGCACCTTTCACTGCCAGAAACCACCTCGGTGGCTCGTCCTCCCTCACCACCCTCAACAGTGGGGCAGTGCGGGGGTATACGGAGATCCCTCTGGTGGGGTGGTCGGTTGCGATGAGGTTCATCAGGCCAAGGCACTGAAGGACCTGCACGAGGGTGGGCATGACCCAGAAGTTCTTAAAGAGCTTCGCACCGCTACTGACCTCGTGCTACGAGCGACGAAGGTCACTGTGTGGTCTCTGGGACTTGCGATGTCCACTATGGTGGTCCAGGAACGCCATCTCTGGCTGTGTCTGGCCGACATGAGGGAGACCAATAAGATGCGGTTCCTAAATGCCCCCGTATCCCAGATCGGCCTCTTTGGCGACGCAGTGGAGAACTTCGCCCAGCAGTTCTCTGCCGCACAGAAGCAGACAGAGGCCATCAAACACATCCTGCCCCGGCGGCAGCTGCTGCCTCCACCCGGACACCGGTGACAGCGCCTCATACTGCTCGTCGCCGAGGGCGGTCGCCGCCCCCACTGCAAAAGAGCAAGAGGCCTTGAGACGGACGACCCAGAGATGGAGGATGCTGCTCTTTGGGAGATGGTGAACGCACCACTCCCTCCCCCGGAGGAGG
>NW_015652998.1:2290893-2297551 GCF_001515625.1 Sinocyclocheilus rhinocerous | reverse complement strand
TGGTGACCCCCCCCCCCCCCGCCACTGGCTTCACGGTCAGTGGTACCCAAAACCTTGAAAAAGAGCAGTTTCTTCTATCTCTGGGTCCCCAGAGGGGACAGGGAGTTGTGGACGGCCCAGTCTCGGATCACACTCACCCTCCTCTCTCACCAGTGAGCAGCTGTGGGCAGTTTGAGAGTGCGATCAAATGCACTACTCACGCACCCTCTGCCTGAACGCAGGTAAGTGTTGCACACACACTGACCCCGCTTCGGACCGGTAACGAGATTTGCCCGGGTCGGGTCCCTGCATTCCCCCTCACTGCCCCACGTCGGTGGTTCCTTTGGTGCCACTTGTACGGTATCTGGGAGCCTGGCTAGCACCCATGTTCAGGGGCATCCACTTCACTTCAGTGAAGGCAGCAGATGCCCCTGTCTTGCGTGCAGATATCGCAGTCCTACTGGCAAAGGATGCGATAGATCCGGTCCCTCCAGCCGATATGAAGATGGGGTTTTACAGCCCTTACTTCATTGTACCCAAGAAAGGCAGTGGGTAAAGACCAATCTTGGATCTGTGCATCTTGAACCGGGCCCTTCACAAGCTTCCGTTCAAGATGATCACGCAGAAGAGCATCTTCAGGTGTGTGACGAGTGGGGCGGGGCCGAGAGCCGTGGGAACGGAGCGAGGCCGGTGGAGTAATTGATAATGAGCAACACCTGCACCACTCACCGGTCTCGAGTCTCACGGAGGAGCTCCGGAAGGATAAAAGGGAGGAGTGACGACAGTGTCGGACGAGAGAGGACCAGGCCTGGAGTTTATTTTGTGTTTTGGTTTTGTTTGTGCGCGACAGTCGTCTGCGAGGGGCTGTTGCTCTATTTTGTGTTTGTTTATTTGATTAAAGTTTTGTTTAAGTGTTCGCCGGTTCCCGCTTCCTTCTTCCCGTGACTACGAACTTTGTTACAAGGTGCATCTGTCCGCAAGATTGGTTTGCAGCGATAGACCTGAAGGACGTGTACTTTCATGTTTCGATCCTTCGATTCACAGGCCATTCCTGCAATTTGCGTTCGAGGGATGAGCATATCAGTACAAGGTCCTGCCCTTTGGGCTGTCCCTGTCGCCCCGTGTCTTCACGAAAGTTGCGAAGGCGGCCGTTGTTCCCCAGAGAGAACAGGGCATTCGCATTCTCAACTACCTCGAAGACTGGCTCATACTAGCTCAGTCTCAGTTGTGCGAACACAGGGACTTGGTGCTCTTGCACCTCAGCCAGTTGGGCCTTCGGATCAACTGGGAAAAGAGCAAACTCTCCCCGACGCAGAGGATCTCTTTTCTCAGTATGGAGTTGGATTCGGTTGAACAGACAGCACGCCTCATGCAGGAACGTGCTCAGTCGGTGTTGAACTGCCTGAATATACGCTGAAAGAGTTTCAGAGGCTCCTGGGGCATATGGCAACTGCAGCAGCAGTCACACCGCTGGGGCTATGGGGCCACCGGCTATGGGGCCACATTTGACGGGCTTGCAGTGTCGGGGGTTTGGACAGGCCCCCAACTGCACTAGCACATCAATTGCCTAGAGTTACTGGCAGTATGCCTTGCCTTGAACCATCTTAAAGGGCGCTTACGAGGCAAGCACATACTGGTCCGCACGGACAACACTGCGACTGTTGCGTACATCAACCGACAAGGTGGTCTACGCTCCCGTCGCATGTCGCAACTCGCCCACCACCTCCTCCTCTGGAGTCAGAAGCATCTGAGTTCGCTTCGTGCCATTCACATTCCGGGCTTGCACAACCGGGCAGCCGACGAGCTGTCACGAGCTGCACTCCCCGGGGAATGGAGACTCCATCCCCAGACGGTCCAGCTGATTTGGAGACATTTCGGAGGCGCTCAGGTAGATCTGTTTGCGTCTCCAGAGACTTCTCACTGCCAGTTGTTTTTGCTCCCTGACCGAAGGAACACTCGTCTAAGTGGATTGGTCTCCCTAAGCGAGATCCCAATTCGTCGGTCATTACCGACATGACGTCTCTGTTCCCTCCTTCAGGGAACGAGGGTTACATAGGTAACCGAGACGTTTTCTACATTAAAGAGCAAAAAACTGTTTTCAACACTGACAATAATATAAATTATTATTAATAACTGAACTCCAATAATAATTGAAGAATTAAGCACCAAATTAGCATATTAGAATGATTTCTGAAGAATCGTGTGATACTGAAGACTGGAGTAACGATGCTGAAAATTCAGCTTTGCATCACGGGAACAAATTACATTTTTAAAAATATTTTCAAGTAAACAGTTATTTTATATTGTAATAATATTTCACAATATACTGTTTTACTGTATATATATTGGATCAAATAAAGGATGCACATTTGCATTATAACCATATTATCATTGTACAAAACAATGAAATTGTCAGACCTGTGCTCCCTGTGTCCCAGTTTTTCCCTCACGTTAATTGTTCATTGATGTCAAGTGTGTCTCGTCTTGTCCCTCGTTATCCTGTGTATTTAGCCCCAGTCTGTGCAGTCTGTGTTTGTCGGGTCTACTTGTTGGATTACGTGTGTTTACCCCTGTTCCTGTTGTGGATTTACCCGTGATTAAATACCGTTTATGTTGTCAACGTCTCCATCGTTCCTTCCAGCAGCGAATCGTGACAGAAGTCAAGAGAAATTAAGTTTCAAGCTTTATTATTTCAAGTGCTGTTCATGATTTATTACACTGAATATGTTAATTAACCCCATTTGATTACTTGCACTGGATAAAAAGATAATACTTAAAATGATTAAAAAGCATGTAGACTACATACATTAATATAAAATTCCCTTTTAAATTTTTCACAATGCTTTTGTGTCACATTTCTTGCAAATTCCAAAGCAGAAAAATAAATTTCGAGTTAACTGAGAGATGTGCACAATATTTCTGAGCAAGCAAATAGAATACTGTTAAACACAATGTTCACAGGAACGTAAGAGGGGTTCTGAAGAATGATGCATATGATTTGAAATAGCTCAGTGTGCTGTTAAAAGGAATCGGCAAACATGAGAAATGATTAAAAAAAACTCACCTGGACTATTCGATTACCCGAAACCACAAAAGTGGCCCCTCCAGAGTCACCTGTTGATGATATGCACAACATTATGAGTTTAGAACTTGTAGCAAATTCAATTTCTTAAGGATAAGGATACTAAGGATATGACATTTTATGATGATTCTAATAGCATCATATATGGTAGATTACTGCACGGAAAATTATCTGTAACAATATAATTAGCATTTTTCGCAGTAATTCCTTCAGCTTTTTTGGTATCTGTGCGCTCCTCATTTGGGAGTCACACTCATGGTCTTCGCGGTCAAAAGTGACCGGACACCTGAAATGTAACTTTTTTTTCTTCAGTAAAATCAATCTAATATATTTTTGTTCAATAATATTTTTTCTTTTGTATTTTGAGAGAATTTTTTGGTACGAATTAATATAATTATATGATAAATTTTTCCTATTGAAAATAGTACAACAATTTTTTATACAATTATTTTTCAAGTAATGCAGTATTTCAGATTAAAACAGAGACTATGCCTTTAAAATCCAATTTTTGAAGGCAGAATAGAACCTCCTGGTGAGAGCAAACTGAGCATATCGTTACACCCCTAATATTAAGGCATTTTCAAAGACTACTTTTTGTCAAGGTTTATATTTTTTGTTGTTTTAATTGTTGATTTGAAGTGTAGGTTTTTGCATTATTATTACTACATTCATACCTGAACACAGAAAGCATTTCGTTACACAAAATATAAAAATTCTATAAAAATATAACAAAAATTAACAGGAATGCTTTATCAGAGCTTAATCCTTCTGGGTCTGATCTGATTTGAACCTCTTATTTCAGTCTTCAGAATCATTTTGGCTAGATGGTTATAGCCATACCAATTTTTTAGTACTCATTTGAGTATGTATAATTCTGTATGTGTGTGTCTGTGAGCATTTTAGAGGTGTGTGTGTGTGTGTGTGTGTGTACAAGTGTGTGTCCGCGCGTGTGTGAGTTGGTGTGTTGATTTTGCACTCTAGATGTTTTAGAGTTTCACCCCTTCATTGCTGTGCAATTTTTTTCTGCATTGTGAGGGATTTGTAGATTGTATGCACAAAAATGTTCTGTATTTTCAATTTTTTTCCCATTTCCCATTCATTTCCTATGGTCGGTCGGTCAAGACCAAGACTGTGACTATTTTTTTTATGACCACTTAGCTTTTTTCGAATCATGCCCTCACAAAATATATATTGTGTGTTTGAGTGGTCCAGACGCTACACCAGTCTTGGAGCACTTAACTTAAGGGCCCCTAAAGAACATGAGCCAACTAAGTCCCAAGCCACAGCTGAGGATTACAGATACAATTGTTTCCACCCTCGGGGAGAAACCAGCAGTTTAAGCAGGCAAAATCCATGCCTGCAAGGCAGGGGCATCTAAACTATAAAATCTGGCAAATGTGGACCATAACGACCAGCCGGTGGCCTCACAAATCCCACCAATAGAGATCCCACTGGACCATGCCCAGGAAGAGGCCATTCCTCTGGTGGAATGGGCCCTCACAACTATAGGGCATTGTGAGCCAACCGAGGATAGCGTCTACTATCCACTGAGAAAAGTCACCAAGTTTCGTACCATTCTGGTGAAGCTACGATTTAAAAAAATTCAAAATGTAAAATTATCCGGTCAGAAGTGACCGAAGAGTCACAAGGGTTAATGCAAGCATCCGGCTGAAGAAAAGGGACATATCAGTTTTAGATAAAAGAAATTCATAACTGTTGTAGGATTTAATTAAAAGTCTGAACTTTTAACAAGCCTGAAATGTACATTTATTTAGTGGAATAACCCAATGGAATTACAATATCAAATTAAAAATAATTATACTAGTAACAACATGCCACTTGGGGCCTTCTGGGCCAATCCTTGAGGGCCATCTTACTCCAAGGGTCTAATTGAATCTTTTTACTTGAAAATAAAAACTATAAGTTTTACGCCACTGATCACTCCGGTTACTGACATAACCTCGGTTCCCTGTGATAAGGGAACGCTCGTTCCCTTATCTCAGAGAACAAAGGTTACGTCAGTAAGCAGAGCATTCCCTTTCGAATGTTCACTTCACGTTGCTAATGGGGAACGGTATCCAATCACGCCGTGCTATGAGCAGATACAGAAAGACCTGCTCCACGAGGGCAGCCCTTTAGAGCGGCCTCCAAAGCACACAAAGAGCTGCTCCAATTGTCTGAACGACTTAGAGTGCTCAACGTATATACTCTGAGTGCCCGAACTGAGCACAGTAAGTTTGGACCCTGCTCACCATCCGCCACAGGGAGGGCCAGCAGGGAAATAACCTGGGCTCTAAACGGGGTTGAGAGCACCTTAGGTACGTAACTGCTGCGTGGTTGGAGAACGACTTTACAGTCGTTGGGCCCAAACTCAAGACAGGAAGTGCTGACGGTCAGCGCTTGCAAGTCACCTACTCGTTTAACCAAAGCTAGGACCAAAAGCAGAGTGGTTTTGAGCGTCATGACCCGTAAGCCAGCTGTTTGAAGTGGCTCGAAGGGAGGGCCCTTAGGACTAAAGACAAGTCCTATGTTGGCACAGTCCTAGGGCGAGGCGGGTTCAACTTCCGAGCACCCGTTAGGAACTTAACGACCAAGTAGTTTCTGCCAATTGTCCGGCCAGCCACGAGAGAATGGTTTGCCACGATGGTTGCCACATAGATGTAGGGCCTCTGTGAATAGACACAAATGAACGACTGAATCTCCACATTCCACAGCAAAAACTAAAGATTCTCCTCCCCAGCCATCTGCGGTCGTAAAATTAATTAATGATCAACATGGTGCTGAATTGTCTCGAGCACTGCTTATCTTCTCAAGAGACGTCGAAAGCAGTGATAAGACTTAATCCAATCAAAAGAAGAAGAAAATCCCTTTTGTTTTAGAACCATGTCAGCGCAAATGGTTGATTGTCCCCTGCTGACCAAGCTTCGCTCACACCCATGTCCACCTCTGCCTTGACAAAGACTGACCAAATCATCTGAACCGACTGGGGATGTAGTCTCCACTCTCCTGGGGCTACATTGTCCCTGGACAGCATGTCCACTCCTTGGTTCAGTTTGCCTAGCACATGAACCACTCTTAGTGAGAGGAGTTTGCTCTGTGCCCAAAACAGGAGACGCAGAGTCATTCTGTAAAAGGGACATGACCTGAGGCCGCCTTGGCAATTGATATAGGCTACCACAGTCTTGTTGTCCGAACGGACCAGGACGTGGTGCCCCTTTAAGGCTGGCAGGAAGGTTTTTAGGGCCAGACAAACAGCCATCATTTTAAGGCAGTTGATTTGTAGGTGTTGCTCGTGGATTGACCAGGAGCCGAATGCTGGATTGCCCTTGTACAGAGTGCCCCAGCCCAATCTGGAGGCGTCCGTCTTGACCACCTTCCTCCTGGAGGTCGTTCCCAACTGTACGCCTTTTCCAGAGACCTGGGGCCTCACGTATAAAACTTTATGTCGATTTCATCCTAAATGTGTGCATACGCACAAAAGCTATATTTTGCATATGTACAAAAGTTTTCAGATTTATAAAGCTGTAACGAATCAGCTCATGGGAAATATGAATAATTAATCATAACTAGTTATAATTAATTATGAATATTTTAGAT
>NW_015652998.1:2283386-2290865 GCF_001515625.1 Sinocyclocheilus rhinocerous | reverse complement strand
TACTGCCTTATAGATAACCTTAAGACTAACATATTGATACTAACAACCGAAAAACTTTAATTTTGATTTCATGGGGACTTTAACAATGAGTGACAAAACAGCATACAGGTGCAAAGACAGGAAATTAAGATTAACGCTGCTGTCAGAAATTTAATGGGGAAGATGCACACACACAGACAGGCATATCAGGTATACATCGTGAACATTTTTGTGTAATTCTACATATGAAATGAACATATTACTTTCCATACCTGTTGCACTCACCCCCCTATAATTACACAAACTTCTGAGAACATGAAAAACTCTGTGCACTGGAATTACATGGTCCACACTCTAAACAATCAGTGAAGACAGTCAGCAATCAAAAGACACCCAATAAAAGGATAAAAATGTTTTGAAATTGGCCAAATTTCATGACATTCTATAGACTTGTAAGGTGCCCATTACACCTCGTACACTTCGACCACATACTCAATTAAGGCAAGTCTCACTTGGAAAAAGAAAAAAACAAATGAACAAATCAAGTTTCGAAAACTGCATGTACTCGGAGTCAAAGTTTAAACTTAAACATGAATTACGGTTGACCCAGAATCCAAACCTAACAGGGTTTCAAGTTGAACCATAGATTCAATAAGTCTACGTACTGGTTTGATAACTCTTCCGAACCTGGTAGAGTAATGATCGGCTGTATTAAAATCAGCTACAGGATCTTGCATAACAGGTACACTGTCAGAGACAGGATTTTGGGGAGAAGGGTCAGCACCAGCACCAGCCACAGTATTGTCATCGGCCACTGGCACAGCAAGACGTGAATTTGGCTCCTGTTGGCAGGGCAACTGAGAATGTACCCATGAAGCAGTGCGGTCATCATCGCATGTAGCTACATTGGAGATGTAGCTACATTGGAGAGTCTGCTTGCGAGAGTTCCTCAGCCTCATTCCGCTCATCATCTGCATCATCTGCAGGCTCAATCTCTGCAACGTCAGAGCAAGCATCACTGTGGGTCTGGGAAGTTAGACCACCAGAGCGTGTTGGATCAGACTGTGAAGGGACATTGCAGGTAGGTGTACAAGATCCTCTCTACCAGAACCATCTGAGTCTGTATCAGGCAAAGGGAGGAAGTTCACTTGCAAAAGAAGATTGCGATGTACTGTTCGCTCATTACCAGCTCTGTCACAGATCCTATAGACGTGTATGGAAGGCTTTGAGGCAACGACAGTGTATACAACATGCTCCCATCTGTCAGCAAGTTTTCGTTTCCCTCTACAACCCTTGTTAGCCACAAGCACCTGGTCACCAATGGCTAGAGGAAGGCCTTTAACTCTTTTGTTGTACTGGTTTGACTGGTGTTTTTGTTCTTGAACAGAATTCTTCTGCGCCACTGACAGCAGACTGGAGGTCACTGATGAGCGATGGCCAAAGAGACTGGAGACAAGATACTGGTCATAGTCACAAACCGACTTGTCCCGCAGAACACTCTGGAACATAAGGTCAACTGGCAACGTGGTACTCTGCCAAACATTAAGTAAAATGGGGCAAAGCCTGTTGTTTTGTGTGCTGTACAGTTGTACACATTTCATGGTCTGTACCAACTGCGGCCACTTCTGCTTAGGTCTAGGTGGAAGGGACCTCAGGATGTTACCTAATGTCCTATTGAATCTTTCTGTACCACCATTTCCCATCGGGTGGTAGGGAGTGGTTCTAGACTTGTCGATGCCTGCCAGTTCAAGAAGCTCAGCGACCAGCTCACTCTCAAATGAAGCCCCCTGGTCAGAATGGTTGCGTTGGGGAAATCCATAGACACAGAAGAAGCCATCCCACAGTTTCTTAGCCACTGTTTTCGCTGTTTGGTCTTGACACGGAAATGCATGTGCCAGCTTTGTGAAGTGATCTGTGATGACTAAAACATCCACAGATTTGTTGTGCCAATCCTCAACAGACCAGAAGTCGATGCAAATGAGCTCCAATGGGGCTGTGGTTTCAATACTCTCCAAGGCGGCTCACGCTGCAGGCTCTGGAGTTTTGCTGAAGACACACCTGAGACACTTCTTCACATAATCACGCACATCACGCTCCATATCAAGCCAGAAAAACCTCTGACGGGCCAAAGACAAAGTGCGCGGCTGCCCTGGATGACCAGCCAGGTCGTGAACGCCAGAAAGTGCTTGACATTTTAAGGATTCGGGCAAAATGAACTGAAATTTCTTGTGCTTGTTGAGCGAATTTTTAAAAGCTCTGTACAGGATTCCATTGAGCACTGAAAGTTTATCCCACTGCTTCAGAATCCGCAACACATACAAGTTTTCATTGGCACGTTCACGTCTTGATGGTCTTCGATTTCTGTTAACACACTCTGGCAATGACAGGGTCTTTGTGCTGATGTTCTCGTAAGTCGGTCAGGGAAAGGGAATGAAACACTTCTTTGTCACCGCTGATTAAAGAGTTAAGATGTTCAGTGAGTGATGTTGCTCTACATTCAGTTCCTGTTTCCCATTCATCACAGGAGGACAGAACTGAAGACACGTCATCGGCAGACAATGATGTATTCAGATCGACGTCAAGTGGACCTGATATTAAAGTTTGCGGTTGGCAGGTAAGTCGGAACACTTCTTGCACACTTCCATACCCAACACTGTGCACTTGCCTCAACAGTTCAGAATAGGGCTCTGACAGAAGCCGCTGACTCACTGGCCTGACAAACGGATCCCTACTGAGCGCGTCCGCCACCACGTTGAGTTTCCCAGGAGCATATTTGATCTCAAAAGAATATGGAGCAAGTTTTGAGACCCAGCACTGCTCACATGCATCCAATTTCGGCTTGGTCATGATGTATGTAAGCGGAATAATATCTGTCCACACGGTGAACTCATGGTCTTTAAACCAGTGACTGAACTTGTCACACACTGCCCACTTAAGAGCCAAGAATTCTAATCTCTGTGCAGGATATTTAATTTGGCTGCGGTTCAAAGCCTTGCTAGCAAATTCTATCGGTCTCGCCTTGTCTTTACCAGCAGGTATCTGAGAGAGTACAGCACCTATGCCGTCTAAAGAAGCATCAGTACAGAGCAGGAATGGATGTTCAAAATCTGGATGAGACAGCACCACACTGTCAACAAGGGTCCTTTTCAATTCTTCAAAGGCCACATCACAGTCCGGGGTCCAGTCCTGAGATGTCAACTCCCGAAAAGTGCCTGCTCTCCTACGACCACCAGCACCTTTCATTGAACATTTCAGGCCAGCCGTCAGGCTGAATAAGGGTCTGGCAACACGAGAACAACTTGGAATAAAGGCTTGATAATACAGGACCATACTGAGATACTATCTGATTTTCTTTTGTGAAGGTGTGGTTCCATCTTCCTTCATTAGATCCTCCTTTCGAAAAGCAGAGATGACTTTCACTTTCTCTTCATCAACTGAAACACCAGTACCATCTATCACATGGCCTAGAAACTTTACAGACTTCCTCAGAAAGTGACTACCACAGAATATATAAAATTCTGTGTTGATACTGTGATTCCAAAATGCAAAATAAGTCTACCCCAACAACAAACCGTATATCACAAAGGAGGTGAAGGACTGTATTAACAGGAAAAAACAGGCATTTAAGATTAGAGATCACCTACAACTTAAAACTGTACAAAAAGAGTTGAACCAGAAACACAAAGAAGCAAAGGAACATCACAGGGGGTTAATAGAGGAAAACCTCCAAACTATGAACTCTAAAAAATTATGGAACTCAATGAAAATAGCCACCAACATGAAACCTACTAAGAAATCTTTGCATGTTGTAGATGAACTGGAAAAAGCTAATGAGTTGAATTATTTTTATAAGAGGTTTGACAATCACGATTTCTCAGTTGAATGTGATATGGTGCTTGATAGTATTGCTATTGATGATACTGACAGGCTAGAGATTGACCCTAAATCTATCAACAAGGTTCTTAAGCAAATCAATGTCAATAAGGCCACAGGTCCAGATGGCATCTCTGCTTTTCTATTAAGAACATGTGCAGATGAACTGACACCTGCCTGGTGCCCCATTTTCCAGAGGTCCCTGCATTCTCACACTGTACCGACACAATGGAAAAAGGCAATTATTACACCTGTCCCTAAGAAACCCTGCCCGCAGGAAAATAACGATTTTAGACCTATTGCCTTAACTTCTGTTGTGATGAAGTGCATGGAAAAGCTCATTATGAGCAAACTACAGCTTGATGTAGGCCCACAGTTAGATCCCTACCAGTTTGCATATAAACACCAGAGAGGCACTGATGATGCAATCAACAGTATAGTGCACCTAGTGACTAAACATCTTGAGAATCCTAAGGCCTATGCCAGACTGTTGTTTGTAGATTTTACTTCAGCCTTTAACACTCTGCAGCCTCATGTTCTCTTGAAAACACTGCAGCGGATGAATGTCAACCCCTTTATTATTAAGTGGTTCCAATCATTTCTGACTAATCGTAGTCAGCAGGTCAGGGTGAATAGGACGTTGTCTGAACCTTTGACCATCAGCACTGGCGCTCCTCAGGGGTGTGTTAGTTCCCCAGTACTGTTCACACTGTACACTAATGAATGTACATGTAGTACTGCTAACAATTACATGATTAAGTTCTCTGATGATACAGTTATCCTGGGTCTCATGTTAGATACATCAGATTCTGTTGCATATAAACATGAGGTTCAGAACTTTGTTCAGTGGTGCGACAAACATTCTCTCATCATCAACACTAAGAAAACAGTGGAGATGGTGTTTGATCCCAAATCCATTGGAGACCACTTACCAGTGGCCATCAATGACCAGAACATAGTCCAGGTTGATTCCTACAGATATCTGGGCATACACATTGATAACAAGCTGACATGGAGTGTCCAGGTAGAAAACATCTGTACTAAGGTTCAACAGCGACTACACTTTTTACGTAGGCTGCGGGTCTTTGGTGTTAACCAGGGAGTGTTGCTTCTCTTCTATCATGCTGTAATTGAGAGCCTTCTGCGGTATGGCATCTCTGCCTGGTTTGGCAATCTCAATGTACAGCTGAAAGCACAGATTACAAGGTTAACACAGAGAGCCATGAAAATCATGGGAGTTAAGCAGCATCCCACACTTCAGGCTGTCTTTGCTGAAACCATCATCAGACAGGCCCGGAAAATTATTTCAGATCCCACCCATGTCCTCCACCCTGAGTATCAGCTTCTTCCCTCAGGAAGACGCTTTAGACTTCCCCAGTGCAGGCTTAACCGCTTTAAGAATTCCTTTGTCCCTCTGTCCATCAAAGCTTTAAATGACAAGTCAGCCAGAGGTTTGCCCCCATAACGGTGTTTTAATTGTAACGATATTCATGTATATTTCTTTTTTTTCTTTTTTCTTTTTTTATTGTATTTTATTATTATGACGATTACAGGTGTGTTGTATGATGTAGTGTGCAACTGGTTGGTTGATAGCAGTTTGTGTATGTGTTGTGTATGTGTTACTTATTTAAGCAGCAGTCACTGGATTGTATGTGTCCAAGACAATTTTCCTTCGGGACAATAAAAGTCTATCTACATCTACATCTACATCTACATAAAAAACTGTCTTTCTGCTTTGCAAATAACATTTCAATTCATAAGGCAGAAACATCTTATATTTGGGAAAGCTTCATTCTAAACATTGCATACAGCAACTTTATCTCACCGAGAAAGAAGCTTTGCACTAAATGTGGGCTTGCTTTCTCTTCATTTGCTCAGAAGCATTAAAACAGCATTATTGTTCATAGAAGCTCTAAACTAACAGTGCTGTGAATTGAAGCTCAAACATAACTTTCTGTGCATAGAATTTCTAACACATGAAAAACTGTCTTTGTGCATTGCAAATAACAGGAGGGGAAACACAATAGACAGGAGAGACCACATGGCAACAGACAACACACCACAAGCCATGTGCTCACCGAACACAGTCATCTGGTGGCCCTCCTGGGCACACCCGCTGAAGACTGCGACATCCAGCAACTGCACGGGATCAGTGGGCGAGGCAGTTTTGAAGGGATCTGAATTAGGAATGTCACGATGGGTTCTACTCAATCCCTGCATGACAGTGAGGTCTTGACAACACCTTGACAACATCTCTCGCTTTTCCAGCCAGTCTGCTCATGATGAGATCAGAAACATCAGTTTGCGTTTTGCATTTCATTCTACTTAAATAACGGCACATCATATCCTCCCATTCATGGACAGTAAATGAATCACTCTTATCGCCCCTGAAGAATGGTGGAGGTGCTAAATCTTGCTGAACTATCACCTTCAGACTAGATGCATCAATACACTCACTGGAATGCTGAGACTGGCAAGGAGGATTAGGCTGTACTGGGCTGAGCTGGTGCGCAATATTAAGGCTGGCTGAAATACTCTCCCCTATTTTCTGAGCCAAATCTGAAATTATGCTCCCTAATGCCTCGGGAGAAAAGACACATTCAGTATCTGGGCGTGTGATTGGGGTTGAGCTAGCTGTTGGGCCTACAGAAGCACCGATTGCTGAATCAACTGTGTGCATATAGTCACAACCAACACTAGTTAATGCTCTCCCTCTCCCATAACAGCGAGATGTAATGTCAGACACTCTCCCATTGTGATACATTTCAGGCCCACCGCCCCTGCCCATTGGAAAAGTTACATTAGATTGTTTCATAGGACTGAAATCGTCTTTACCAATATCCTCAAACATGTCTCAAATGCAAAGTGAAAACACATAAAACATAAAACAACTACAAATTAATATGCCTTAAACAGCAAAACCTTAACTGATTCACAAATATTCATATATTTTTCATATGAGATCTGGTAAAATTCAAACCAACTCAGTTAATTATTAGGATGAATACAGCTCAAAGAGAAAAGTTTCTCGTCACTCTTCTTGATGGAAGTAAAATATTTTCTTACTCCGAGTCAATTAGTCATCGTTTCACATTTAAAATGCATCAAAAGTCAATCATTTATACTGTTCAGATAAAGGATACGATGCTCGAATGTCACCGAAGTGTCCCACGGTCCTTATAACACAGTCTCTCTTGATTAACACGAATCAACGATGAACAAAAGTTTCCCGGAGAGAAAAGTCATTGATCAGAAAGTCAACGAAACTCTTTACCGTTCCTTTAAAGGGGTCATATGATGCGATTTAAATTTTTCCTTTCTCTTTGGAGTGTTACAAGCTCTTGGTGCATAAAGAAGATCTGTAAAGTTGCAAAGACTAAAGTCTCAAATCCAAAGAGATATTCTTTATAAAAGTTAAGACTTGTCCACGCCCTCCTAAAACGGCTCGTTCTAACACGCCCCCACATACCTACATCACTATGTGGGAAGATTTGCATAACACCGCCCAAATGTTCACGCAAAAAAAGAAAGCGTGGTTTCAGGAACAGCAGTAGTGTTGATAAAGCCATGTCAGGGAGACGGTGTGTGTTTCAGTGCGAAAGCAAAAGCACTTTATTTGGCCTTCCG
>NW_015652998.1:2273236-2275231 GCF_001515625.1 Sinocyclocheilus rhinocerous | reverse complement strand
TCGACGCGTTTCAGAAAGGCGGGGCATAGAGGAGAAACAGTAATGTACATTATGTGGAAAATAATGTGGTTTTTTTAACCTTAAACCGCATAAACACATTGCATTACACCAAATACACAAAATAATGTTTTTTTTAGCAACATCATATGACCCCTTTAAGATGAAACAGACTGACCCGCGATGTCACGCACTGTTCGTCTCACACATGCGCCCTCCTTATCCGTGAGAACGAAGCCGCTGCGAGTGATGGCGATGAGGAAGACTGGGAGGGGAGATCGATGAGTGACAAAACAGCATGCCTGATAAAACACAAAACAGTCTTTATGTTTTCTCCCCGCCCTTCTTGTCCTTTCTGTTAAATGAATGTAAAGTGCAACGCAATTACCACGTGCTTCAAGTGCATCGATCAAAACTGATCAAACTTAGTGAAAATACAGAAATAATCAAATATACACTTAAAATAATGTCACAAATATGATTTAAACAGAGTATAAAAGAATAAAAGTGATTTTAAGCAAAGATGAAATTAGATTAATCAGAGCTCGTTAAAGGGGTCCTATGACGTTGCTAAAAAGAACATTATGTTGTGTATTTGGTGTAAAGCAATGTGTTTATACGGTTTATACACTGCCCAAAAAACTCGCTTTAAATATAAAAAACATAAAATATAAAGACTCTTTAAATATAAAAACGTACTTCCACATAGTGAGGTAGACATGTGGGGGCGTGTTAGAATGAGCCGTTTTAGGAGGGCATGGTTGACTCTTAACTTTTATAAAGAATATCTCTTTGGATTTGAGACTTTAGAGCTTGTAACACTCCAAAGAGAAAGGAAAAATTGAAATCTCATCATATGACCCCTTTAAAAACCCACCTCTCCCATGCAGAGACGAGGGAAGAGGAGGTGCAAAGACAGAAAATTAAGATTAACGCTGCTGTCAGAAATATAAAGGGGAAGGTGCACCAGAGATTATTTTACTATAGGGAGATAAGAGGGTCTGTATTACTTACTATTGGAGAAAGCTTAACGGCTAACTTGGATCACGTGTCCCTTAATAACCAATCACATTACAGCCTTGACGTCATTGAATTTCAGTCAGAGCTGTGCGACACTCAGTCGCCGTTTACGGATCCCATAGGAATGAATGAGAAGTGCCGTAAGCAAAAGTATTATTTAGTGTAAAACATGTTGAAGATTAGCAGATAGGCTGTTAATTCATTAAATTATAAGCCGTTTCCCCTAAAAAGCTTTTTATTCAGCATAGTGAAGCCCCCCCTCCCCTGACATCCATTCAAAAAAAAAAAAGATTAGCAGATAGGCTGTTAATTCATTAAATTATAAGCCGTTTCCTCTAAAAAGCTTTTTGTTCAGCATAGTGAAGCCTCTCCTCCATTGACATCCATTCAAAAAAAAAAGGGCCTCTGGTCTCCTTTCCCACGTACTGCCAGACCGGAAGCGTTAGCTTTAGCCGTTACGCTTTTTCGGCTAATGGTTGCTGGCTTGCCTGGTATATATATCAGGTATACATCGTGAACATTTTTGTGTAATTCTACATATGAAATGAACATATTACTTTCCATACCTGTTACACATACACAATATGCCTTAATTCAATACACTATTTTAACACTTTTTAGTAGCATAAAACGATGCCTGTCATGTTGAGGAGCTGTGTTCCTCACCAAAGACCGATTCCCATAATTACAGGTTCCTTCAGCTGAATAAGAGTCACGTCAAATTCATAATATTCAGGTATTCCCATTTTCAAGTTCAAGTTCAAGTTCAAGTTGAGCTTTATTGTCATTCTGCTACATGTGGGGACATACAGTGGAACGAAATGTCGTGCCTCACAGGACCACGGTGTTACATAAATACAGGCATACAACAATGAAGTAAAACAGTAAAAACCTATACAGTAAAGCAGTAAAAACCTATACACAACTAACCTACTGACTGATTTTGATTATAAATATACTATATATATAAATGTTTAC
>NW_015652998.1:2263696-2272854 GCF_001515625.1 Sinocyclocheilus rhinocerous | reverse complement strand
CTCTGAGTTGGTTTAGACCCCGGTACCTTGGGCTCCACTCAACTAGTGTGGCTCTGTCGATACACTCTGGAAGCATCGCTCCCCTCACCATTGAGGGTTGTATTTGAGCTTGCCTCTCCCGTTTCAAGTCAAGTCAAGTCAAGTTGAGCTTTATTGTCATTCTGCTACATGTGGGGACATACAGTGGAACGAAATGTCGTGCCTCACAGGACCACGGTGTTACATAAATACAGGCATACAACAATGAAGTAAAACAGTAAAAACCTATACAGTAAAGCAGTAAAAACCTATACACAACTAACCTACTGACAGATTTTGACTATAAATGTCTACCTATACATAAACTAAAAAATACAAACTATACGAATGCTTCACAAAAACACTGTACCTATACACAACTAACCTACTGACAGATTTTGACTATGAATATACTATATATAAATGTTTACCTATACATAAATTCAAAAAATACAGACTATACGGATGCTTCACATAATACTGTACATGTGCAAAGAGAAACATCGTAAGTCAAGCAGCTGGCTGGGGAACAGTGCAGATGATTTGTAGTGCATGAGCATGTAAACACACCTATTACGGAGTCTTTTGTGGGATTATGTACACAAAGTAGTGTATGTGAAAAGTGTCTAGTACGCATAGAGGAGAGTGTGTTTCTACAGGTGGTTTGTGCAGGCCTATCCGCTCGGTAGCAGCTGAGTCCGTGCAGCTGAATAGCGCAGTCCAGGATATTGTCGTTTAACCATGTTTCAGTGAAAACAAACACACAACAATCCCTTGTCTCATGCTGTGTAGACCGACTGAGTTGAATTAAGTCCAGTTTATTTTCCAGAGAGCGAACGTTTGAGAGCATGAGTGATGGAATCGCTGGTCTAGTGGGGTTAGCCCTTAGCCTAGCTCGTGTGCCTCCACGCTTGCCGCACTTCTGCCCCCTCTCACATCGCCGGCGTCGCCTATTTGAAGACGAGGAAACGAGACTAACAGACATAAAAACACCGTTTTTGGGACCCGGAGTAGCCGCTGCGTCCGACCGCGCCGCCATCTTGGTGAGATCCATTTTCTGTTTTGCTGCAACATCATAGCGAGGATGAGGTATGTAATCTTTCAGTTTTATTCCTAAGAAGATAAAAGGAAACACCAATGATGAGATTTACACCATTACATGTAAAAAAGGGCTGTATTCTAAATCATGTAATATTACCTTTAATATCTGAACCCATATCAACAGTTATTCTATCAGGTGTGTCCTCAAACCTGAAGCAGTGAGCCGCTGTCAGGATAAAGCTTGAGGTGACTAATGACCCCACGCAATTTGAAATTTTTCCATTGTTGCAAAACATCAGAGAAAGGACTAATTCAACAAGTTTTAAGATAAAATATTCAAAGGACTAGCATGGTGATGCTAAACCATTAATTTGTCCACTTTTTAACAAGAAATAAGACTAAGATAGAGATACCCACAGTCACACTGATTTTTGCCAACCAGGGGTATTGATGACATTTGTGGGATTCAGTGCCATTGTCATGATCTCTGTAAGTGTAAACTCCACATAATGCAACACTGATGCCCTCATCTGTTCAAGCAAGGAGAACAGGAGAACTTCTTATTTCCCCTGTCAGTCTTCAAATCATTCATGTCCTCAGCATTCATATCATCTCCCATCACAAACACATACAGTTCTGTACAACAACAAAAAAATGTTAAATGTAAGTGAGCTATTTGAATATTCACTTAGTCTTGAAGATCTTGATTCTTCCTCACCAAGTTTTTCCTCCTCCACTGAAGGAGTATTTTGTTTACAAGATCTTTGATCTGGTCCACCCATGGTCTAGCATTACCACCCATGTTGGCCTGACCTAAAGAGTGAATAATAAAAATGATATATATATATACATATATTTTTAGCATCAAGAACAAAAAGCACTTGAACAAATTCACTCCTAACTAACAAGTATAAATATTATAATTTTTTATTATAATGTTTTACTTTTAATTCCAAATCAATATCTAAATAAACACCAGTATCATCAATACCATCAGTGAGCTTGATGATGATATGTTGGGTCTGCTGGAATTCCTTTTTATTCTCCATCTGCTCTATTTTCATACTCTCTAAAATCCTCTCATTGGCCTGGACGATATTAGTTTCTGATCGATCACCTTTACCTGTTTGTCACAAAAATATTAGGATATTAAAATATGTCTTTAAAGACCATGTCCATGTTTTTAAACATTTTACTCTCAGCCTGACCAACACCAAACAAATGCATTTACATTTTTGCTGTAAGAATGCCCCTTAAATCTGATTTAAATAAGATCTAAACAATACTTTCTGTCCCTCAGTCCGCTCCGCAGTGAACCCGGTGACAGAATACCGGACCAAAAAGTAAGCGGCACCCCCTCTCCCCCTTTTGATTTCCGTTTTTTGAAAGGTTTTGCTTTGTTTTTTTTCCCGTGCGTTCCTCCACGTCCCCAAATGGAGGAACGATTCATGTTTATCGCGTTGGCTCAGGCGAGCCCAGACCCCATCGTCTTTGCAAGGGCGTTCGTGCCGCTCGCCCTCACCAGCTCCCTCGAGGGGGAAACCCTCGCAACGCTGTTCCGGATCGGAACCCCTCCGCCGGCAGTTCCCGAGTCAAGAAAGCTGGCCGTTCCCGAGTCCAGTCAGCCGGCAGTTAATCTCGTCATCCCCTCCTCCTGTGTGTATAAATAGGGTTCCCTGTGTGTGCTCCAGCATCCAGTATTGTTCATGTCATTGTTCATGTCATTATGTATAGCGTGAGTGTTCCATGTTCCGTTGTGTCAATTAAACCCAGTTGGATTGATGTCTCTCTCCGTTCCTTGCTCCTCAGTCCGCTCAGCAGTGCACCCGTGACACATATTCATAATCCTCCAGTCTTTCTAAGAATTTCTAACGGGTCATTTTTTTTGCCTCTTGAAGTCCCTCTTGAAGACTATCCATGTAACGTCTGTGGCAAAAATTTAGGATCTCATAGTTTGGAGAGACCTGGTAATAACTGATCTGTCGGTAATGAACATAAGTCAAATTTTCATTAGGAATATGACACATTACATTAAGAGAAGTATAAAAAATGTGTGTGTGTGTGAGATTCTAATGGGACACATAATAATAGTGTATTATTCGTGGGACATAATTAGGCAGAAATATCAAAGAATAGCTACCTAAGGAATAGATAGCTAAAAGGGATCAGTCAGTTGTAAGGGTGTGACAGCATTATCAACATACTATTTATTTCTATTATATATACTATTATATAAGTTTTTTAATTACACCTTTTGCCTTTTCAAAGTCCTCTTCTTCTATGCTGTCAGATGTGGAGAAAAAAAAGAAAGTGAAGTGAATTTGTGCTCTGCATTTAACCCATCCAAGTGCACACACACAGTAGCGAACACACACACACCATGAACACACACCCGGAGCAGTGGGCAGCCATATTGCTGCGCCGCCCGGGGGGCTTTATATTGAACATGTGGCCTGTTCTTGTACAGCCAGCAGGAATCCCAGGATCAGGACAGAGATCGGCTGTTTGTAAAAAGGAACAGACAATAAAAAGAATGAGAAATTTAGAAATTATCAAAAGTGAATTGTGACTAAATCATTACTTATTCTTCTAAAAGGGCTGAAGTAGTTTATTTAATCTGTAGAGTAATCATGATCCAAGAAACTTTTTAATTGCACTATACCAAAGACTATATAAAGGACTTTGACTATACAGCATAGAGATAATGAAAGTGATGTGTGGCCAAGTATGTTGTCCTATACTCAGAATTTGTGCTCTGCATTTAACAGAGCCAAGTGCACACACGCAGCAGTGAGTAGTGAACACACACACACACACACCCACTGTGAACACACACCGGAGCAATGGGCAGCCATTTTTGCTGTGGCACCCGGGGAGCAGTTGGGGGTTCGGTGCCTTCTCAAGGGTCTCAACTCAGTCGTGGTATTGAGGGTGGAAGAGAGCGCTGTACATTCACTCCCCCCACCTACAATCCCTGCCGGTACCAAGACTCGAACCCTCGGCTCTCTAACCATTAGGCCACGACTGCCCCACTTCCCACTCACAGTTTCTGTTGTGCCTCCACTCCATTTCATGTTCGCCTGGCAAACACGAGTTCCCGAGCCACGGAAGTCAGCATGACATGAGTAGTGGGTTGTGTCATTCACAAAATGCTGCCTCTGATTTGGATACTTCTCTCCATTTTCAAAACCACGAGGATCAGGACATGTGATTTCTGAGATAAAAGATTTTGTGTGTGTGTGTGTGTGTGAGTAACCTTGAAATCTCAGATGGAAAATGTGTTGTGTTTTCAATTATGAATAAGTGTAAGATCATGTTTGTCTGATAATTTTTTGCTTACTGTTGCAGTCTGAGGGTTTTAATTTGGGAAACGGGTTCGACGGATTCTAACGGTTGGGTAATAGCCTTCTGAACAGCTGTATCTTACAATGCTCCCATCTTTTGAGAAAGCAAAACTCCCTCCACTAATTCTGAGATTCTCATCAGGGCATGAAATAGAGGATGGTGCACCTACAAGAAATATCAGAGGGCCAGATGAAAAAATGGTGTTGCAAGAGTGCACTGTTAAGAACACAAAATGTTCTAACGTAAACTCATTATCAAAATAAAGGTTCCAAAAGTGGTCATACAACAATGCCATAGAACAGTGTTTCTCAACCCTGGTCCTGAGCGCCCCCCAACACTGCACATTTTGTATGTCTCCCTTTTCTGACACACCCGTTTCATGTCCTGGAGTTTCTTTTAATGAGCTAATGAGTTGAATCAGGTGTGTTTGATTAGGGAGACACACAAAATGTGCAGTGCTGGGGGGCGCCCAGGACCAGGGTTGAGAAACACTGCCATAGAAGAACCATTTTGGGTTCCCTAAAGAAGGCCACATATTTATAGAGCAAGGTAAACAAGAAGAAGTGACTATGGACATGCGCTAATCTGTCAAATACTTTGTCAAGGTAAAACTTGATTTTATTCATGCATGGATTCTTAAAATGATTGACCTTAAAATGATCTTAAAACTGATTCTGAGACATTCTTTATTTTTCCTTAAACTACAGAAGCAGGATGGGCCAATGGGTGTTGGCTGAAATTTGGTAGCGTGCTGTAGGGAAATTGCATTCATAGGCCAATAGGTCAACTTAAATGAGTGCTGCAATCATCTATACCCACAAATTTCCATACAGTACTTCTCCTTGTAATGTTTCTATTTTCTGTCATAAAGAATCATTAAGTCATTGGAAATGGTAAAATAAGATTTAAAAGAGCATTTGAAATGTAATGCAGTATGTTGTAGGAGGATGAAGACGGTGTTTGACAGACATTGACAATGGATGAAATGAGGTAAAGGAATGGGGAAAAATTTAGAAAAATTAAAGGATAAAAGAAATGGGCTTTAGGATGTTTGGCTTAAGTTTGGACTAACTAAATTAAGGAAGAAACATTGCATCAGAATCTCCACTGTTACTAACACTTGTATTACATAAAAAGTCAACATTTAATAAGAGAAAACTGTCATCATTTGACTTAATATTATAAAATAAATATTAATATGCATTGTGCAGTATTAATATTGTCTTTGATGTTATTTTTACACAGTCCGTTTTGTTGCTGTTCCGGAAATATACTGCAGTGTTTGATTCAGTTTTTTTTAATTGTTGCATTGAGAAATAAACTGTGCACCACCAAAACCATGATGAAACCATTTGTTGCAACCATAAACAATTTGCGGAAAATTGTAGCATTTACCAAATAAATAAATAATAATAACAAAAAATGCTGTTTCTGTTTCTAAATTTGTGACATTTATGAGTATCAAATTGAATGGGAACAGTGCTCATTTTGTAATGGGTAACAGGTACTTGTGTAACAGGTCTTGTTTTGTTCTTATTCTTCTCATACAAACCCACTCCATTTTATGGTTTAAGGAATTATGTCATTTTTCCTGCATATACTTTTTGTCAAATTGTGCATCATTTTAATATTTTCATTATTTTCAATTAGATGCACAACTTTCACAGAATCATATACCAGTCTATTGGCTTGCTAGCTAATCAAGGTGTCCATGAGACGAGACTGTAAAATTCATATTTTTTACTTAACTTAAAGTTAATCAGTAATTTTAAATATGTGGAGAATGGGCTTCCCCTGCAGAGTCATGGTTTCTTACAAGGTTTCTTCCTTATCTTCTATAATTATATTTCACTGTAACAATCAGCTTGCTTACTGGTTAGAAACTTACTTTATGGGAAGTGCGGACAAAGCAAGAAAATCGGGTTTCATCAAGACAATGTAAGTGTGTGCGGTTTCACACACAGTTTAAGGATGGTCATAAATGATGTTTTCAAAACCCTCACATGTTTGCTCAGAAGAAAATTGCACAGAATGTCTTATGTACTTTGGGACATCCAGCCTAACAAGTGTGTTTGAAATTCATGTTAACATGACAATGGTTCTTGTCTGATCAATGCCATAGCGCTCATTTTTCATGTATGATGTAATCTTCATATTCTATATTATACTTCAGCCCTAAAACAGCAGGTTTAGTGACATACTGTTAGGCTTTTTGTTCTTGCTATTATCATTCTCAAGACAGATGGAAATTAGTTGTGAAATTGCAACAATAATGAAACTTCCCTGCCTGCCAGTGGTTGGATATACAGTACAGACTGTCCCGCACCAACATAGACATAACAAAGACATAACATTGAATGAGTAAAACATGAAAGACTGTTGATAATAAATGTTTAACATTTTTTATTATTTTTATCAAAGACCAGCTATTTGAATTAAAGTTGAATATATTCATCAGAAAATAAATCAGTGTTTTATCAGACTGCACTCACACAGTTTCAGTCTGCTAAAGCATTCACAAGAATTGAAGAGGTTGTCCTATGCGGTCATTTTCTAGGTGTTCTTTAAGGAATGAGCGTATCTTCTCACTGAAAAGATTTGAATGGTAATCTCTGGAGTCTGCATCCGAAGTGAAGCTCCTTTTTTCCTTGCAGACGTCCTTCACTCCCCAGCTTAAGACACCAACCTATCAAAGATTTTACAGATATTTAAAAAGTTCCTAGTTCTCAGCTTCTCTCAAATTATTCTTTAATTTCACTCTGTAATATGTAACGCATTGTACATGAGATTTTACAGCCACATCATCAATAATGTTTTCATAAGGAAATCTCACCTGAACCACTCGACCTTTTTTATTCACATAAGTGGCCCCACCTGATTCTCCTGTTACAAAATAACACAACACAAGAAACTATATAAGAATTGTATAAATTAATTTTAGATCTCTAATGATTAAAATGTTATCAATAAAATGTATGACCTAAACAGTAGATTAGAATCAAATACAAGCTGTCACTTCGATGGCAAAAATCAAACATACCTTTGCAGGCAACATCATCTGTTTTTGGTTCATTACCACCACTGCACAGAAAATTGTCTGTAACTGCTTCCCTGGCATTTTTCACATTCATTCCTTTTGCTTTTTTGGCATCTTCAACACAAGCATCCCGCTAAAGAAAAAGTACACCAAGAAGTGTTCTTAGCTTGTTGATGATGACTGAAATATGTTTTTTTTTTATCCATAATAGATTCCCATTATGTTTTCTGTTGAATATTGCACCTATTTAATGTTGAATACCAAAACGATGGTTGTGCAGAAATTCATGACACTTTAAAGGCCCCATGAAATCAAAAGTAAAGTTTTGTTGCTTTTAGCTGATTTATATGTTAATGTAATTCTAAATGTTGACAAAATTGGAGAACGCCTGAATTCAAGAACATTTTACTTCATAACACTATAAAGGAGATCTGACATCTCAAATGGATAGACAGCCTCTGCATTAATATATCAACTTAAGTTAAGCTTTTCAAACTACACAGATTGGAAAGATTAGAAATGAGAAAAATCATTACATATTTTCCAAGCTTGATTGTGATGTTTTTTATGTTTTTTGGACTATTATCAGTATCCATTTCAGACGTGAAAGCAGCTTCCACAAGCTCGTTGCTCATTAGTATTTCCTCTGTAACAAATTAAAAAAGAAAAAAGTTTGACATTTTATGTTTGGTAAGTTTCATTGTATAAAAGCAATCACATGTTTAATATAGTTTATGTTTCATATTTCTGATATGGTTCTTATATGCATGCAGCATGTCTGACAGGGACCTTACCATGTTTTCTGCAAGTCCCTTCACTATCTGAAAGTTTCAGAGCTCCATTTGTTTCTCTAGTGCATGGGATGCAGATTGGTCTGTAGAGAAATACACATGTTATTTAATTAGTTCAGCTTTTTTCTTCTTCTTCTTTTTTCATATTCTCACTAAAGTAGCATCACATGTTGAAGATCTGTGCTCCTCACCGTAGATTAAAACTCATCTCAACAGCTGTAACCAGCTGTATAAGAGCTACATCAAATTCGTAATATTCCTGTATTCCCATATGCTGTTTTGCTGTGGGGTTATATTCAGGATGAAGTGTGAAATTTTTAACTTTTACAACTGCAAAAGGAAATGTAAACGTCATTAATAAGATTTACCCTGTGACACGTTTTACTTCAGTCTGAAAATATGGATGTATCAGAACATACTCAGGTCTTTTTCCAGTTTAACTATTATCCTATCAGGTGTGTCTCCCTCTTTGAAGCAGTGAGCCGCTGTCAAGATGTAACTTGAGGAAACTAATGACCCCATGCAATTGGAACCTTTTGAAGAAGTATGCTACACGAAGAGCAGAGAAGACTGATGTTCATAAGGTTCAACTCTTTAGCCATAACATGCATGTTTCTTCTTCTTGTGGGAGAAAATGTTTCCTTTAACTTCATTGAGTTCTATAATAAAATGATAAAAAGGTTATGCTCACTTGAATATTAATCTGTGCCAACCAGGGAAATGCACGGCGTTTATTTTCCAAGCCTTCCCACACAATCCCACACAATCCTACACTGGTGCTCTCATCTGTGTAAAGAAGCAGGTATAAAGTGTTAATAATAAAAATAACAACAGCAATTAACACTGAGTAAATTATAAAGAATTATTACAAGAGGTCAGGAACTGCGAAACTGATTCATCCAAACAATAGTGTTATTGCAACTGTG
>NW_015652998.1:2253901-2255368 GCF_001515625.1 Sinocyclocheilus rhinocerous | reverse complement strand
AGAAAAATCATTACATATTTTCCAAGCTTGATTGTGATGTTTTTTATGTTTTTTGGACTATTATCAGTATCCATTTCAGACGTGAAAGCAGCTTCCACAAGCTCGTTGCTCATTAGTATTTCCTCTGTAACAAATTAAAAAAGAAAAAAGTTTGACATTTTATGTTTGGTAAGTTTCATTGTATAAAAGCAATCACATGTTTAATATAGTTTATGTTTCATATTTCTGATATGGTTCTTATATGCATGCAGCATGTCTGACAGGGACCTTACCATGTTTTCTGCAAGTCCCTTCACTATCTGAAAGTTTCAGAGCTCCATTTGTTTCTCTAGTGCATGGGATGCAGATTGGTCTGTAGAGAAATACACATGTTATTTAATTAGTTCAGCTTTTTTCTTCTTCTTCTTTTTTCATATTCTCACTAAAGTAGCATCACATGTTGAAGATCTGTGCTCCTCACCGTAGATTAAAACTCATCTCAACAGCTGTAACCAGCTGTATAAGAGCTACATCAAATTCGTAATATTCCTGTATTCCCATATGCTGTTTTGCTGTGGGGTTATATTCAGGATGAATTGCGTAATTTTTCACTTTTACAACTGCAAAAGGAAATGTAAACGTCATTAATAAGATTTACCCTGTGACACGTTTTACTTCAGTCTGAAAATATGGATGTATCAGAACATACTCAGGTCTTTTTCCAGTTTAACTATTATCCTATCAGGTGTGTCTCCCTCTTTGAAGCAGTGAGCCGCTGTCAAGATGTAACTTGAGGAAACTAATGACCCCATGCAATTGGAACCTTTTGAAGAAGTATGCTACACGAAGAGCAGAGAAGACTGATGTTCATAAGGTTCAACTCTTTAGCCATAATATGCATGTTTCTTCTTCTTGTGGGAGAAAATGTTTCCTTTAACTTCATTGAGTTCCATAATAAAATGATAAAAAGGTTATGCTCACTTGAATATAAATCTGTGCCAACCAGGGAAATGCACGGCGTTTATTTTCCAAGCCTTCCCACACAATCCCACACAATCCTACACTGGTGCTCTCATCTGTGTAAAGAAGCAGGTATAAAGTGTTAATAATAATAATAACAACAGCAATTAACACTGAGTAAATTAAAAAGAATTATTCCAAGAGGTCAGGAACTGCGAAACTGATTCATCCAAACAATAGTGTTATTGCAACTGTGCGGGTTTTTTTTTTTAGAGCATATCTCTTTTGTGTTCCACAGAAAAGATGAACATGAAGGTGATTAAATAATTACAGAAATTTCACTTTTGGGTGAAGTACAGATACAGTACCAATCATGTCATTAAACATCTCCTGAACCTCTGTCAAGTCTTTAAGCTTAAAGAAATATTTTTCTTGGTCCCTCTGTGACACTAAGCCATTTATGTCTTCTTGATTCACGTCATCTCCAAGTCCAAATACATAAAGATCTGGAAAGAGAGGACACATCCA
>NW_015652998.1:2198729-2252221 GCF_001515625.1 Sinocyclocheilus rhinocerous | reverse complement strand
ACTTTTACAACTGCAAAAGGAAATGTAAACGTCATTAATAAGATTTACCCTGTGACACGTTTTACTTCAGTCTGAAAATATGGATGTATCAGAACATACTCAGGTCTTTTTCCAGTTTAACTATTATCCTATCAGGTGTGTCTCCCTCTTTGAAGCAGTGAGCCGCTGTCAAGATGTAACTTGAGGAAACTAATGACCCCATGCAATTGGAACCTTTTGAAGAAGTATGCTACACGAAGAGCAGAGAAGACTGATGTTCATAAGGTTCAACTCTTTAGCCATAATATGCATGTTTCTTCTTCTTGTGGGAGAAAATGTTTCCTTTAACTTCATTGAGTTCTATAATAAAATGATAAAAAGGTTATGCTCACTTGAATATTAATCTGTGCCAACCAGGGAAATGCACGGCGTTTATTTTCCAAGCCTTCCCACACAATCCCACACAATCCTACACTGGTGCTCTCATCTGTGTAAAGAAGCAGGTATAAAGTGTTAATAATAATAATAACAACAGCAATTAACACTGAGTAAATTAAAAAGAATTATTCCAAGAGGTCAGGAACTGCGAAACTGATTCATCCAAACAATAGTGTTATTGCAACTGTGCGGGTTTTTTTTTTAGAGCATAACAGTCATTTCTCTTTTGTGTTCCACAGAAAAGATGAACATGAAGGTGATTAAATAATTACAGAAATTTCACTTTTGGGTGAAGTACAGATACAGTACCAATCATGTCATTAAACATCTCCTGAACCTCTGTCAAGTCTTTAAGCTTAAAGAAATATTTTTCTTGGTCCCTCTGTGACACTAAGCCATTTATGTCTTCTTGATTCACGTCATCTCCAAGTCCAAATACATAAAGATCTGGAAAGAGAGGACACATCCATATCAATATGAAATCAATGATAAAGACTTCTAAACAAATATGTGTGTTTGTTTTTTGTTGTTGTTGCTGTCCCTGATGATGTTGCTTGTTAATGAAACACAAAATTTATAAATAAAAATAAAAAAATACTTATAGTCCAAATATTTTTATTTAAAATATAACTATGATTAATAAATTTCATACTCACCAAGATTCTTCTCTCGCATTGGATCATTTTTGGTGACAAGATATTTGATCTGGTTCACTTTACGTTTGGGATTCCCCCCCATGTTTGCCTGACCTATGAAGTAAGATGAGATAAATTACAGTGAATATTTGCTTCAAGTTTGATCTCTATTCTAATTTGTAATACAGTGTATGAGTATTTTATTAATATATTAATTTATTTGTTCTGATAAAGAACTTAAACTGATTAAGTGTAAAATAATTTTTAAGCATTGTATTTAAAAATTATTAAATTGTACGTAAATACTGAAAAGTCAATACCATCAGTGAACAGTATGACGATGTGTTGGGTCTCACTGAAAGTCGTTGCATTGTTGAGCTCCTCTATTTTCATGCTGTCTAAAATTGCTGAATAGGCTTTGGCGATATTGGTACCTGTTTGTTCACCTATACCTGTTTTTTCACACCAGAATATTACAGTCAGCAGAGAAACATTCTGATTGAAACAACTGACTAAAACCAAATTAAAATTATTCAAAATTACAACATGAATTTTTTTTTTTTTTTTTAAGAATGTAAAATTTGTTTTATTTTAACTATTAAATTGGACAGCGATGTGTACATTTACAACAATAAATGTATTATCCTCAAGTTAGACTTAAAAAGTACCATTTTTGCATAATACATTACTCTGTAATAATAATCTCTAAAAAAAATCTAATTATATCCATGTATACAATTACACTCAAAAAGAGACATTCAAACAGAATACTTACTCTCATAATTAAAGTCGTCCAGCACTTTAAAAATATTCATTAGGTTTCTTGCATCTTCATTCTTTTTGAACTCCCTCATAGTGATTATCGGTGTAACGTCCGTGGCAAATATCAGGATCTCATAGTTTGGGGAGACCGGGTAATAACTAATCTTTTGGGGAAAGAGCATTGAGAATTAAAAGTTGAAAGCAACATCTGTCTGTTATACGATCAAAATGCTGGATTTCAGTGCAGTTCATGTTTCCATAATGTGAAACCGGATTTTCAGATGCAGCAAGTATACAGTGGATTGTGGGAGACTACGCCCTCCTGAAACACACTAATGCTCAAATTGGAGGGTTCTGACAATGACGAGGAGGTTAAAAATCAAGTTCAGTCTTGAGAGCATCTCAGTGTATCACAATGGTAATTCTTCCTTTTCAAATATAGGTATTTTATTACAGAACATTTTAAGAAAGGATGCATAACCTACATCAGTAGCCTAAAAACAATGCTTAAATAAGTGGTCTTACAACTTCACTACAGTAACCTCTGACGATTTGACAATCAACATACCTTGTCTATAAGCATTTTGATGGTGGTTTTTGCTTTCTCAAAATCCTTCACATCTATGCTGCCAGATGCATCCACAGCAATGTAAATATCAAGTTTTCCACTCTGATCCATAGTTATTTTCTTCCCCTGCTGATCTGAAAGCAGAAGGAACATGGTATTCATGTTTAAATGTGCTGATGTGATTTTGTCTCTTCTTCTGAGCATGGCAATTAATAATGAAGATTTTAAAAAGGTGTGTGTGTGTGTGTTTATGCTTTAAGTCACACAAAGGTACCTTCTTTTTCATACTGTTGAGAAACTGCTAGTTTTGACTTTAGAGAACTGCTGAAAGCTTCTGATGCTTCCTCTGGGGTGTCGTATGTGAAATCAGCTGTACAGTATTTACACAACATTAATCAGAAAAGCCAATTTAAGTAAGCTAAATTTTATGGCCAACAACTCCTTTACAAAACACACGATTTTGAAATTTTGATGTAGCTATAAGGAGACTCACCGTAACATTGTGGCTCTGTTCCTGACCACTGGCCTCCATCCAGACACACTCGCACTTTGGAACCAATCAAGGTCAATGGACTCTCACAGCGGTACGTGACTTTGTCGTCTATGTTAAACATGTTCCCTGTTCGACTGCTACCAGGGGGAACACCAGGATCAGGACAGTGATCAGCTGTGAGACAGTAATAAACAGACAAATGGATGTGAAGATCTGTGGACCTACGTTTGAAAACTAGTTCATGGAAACTGCTGTGTGTTTATATATTTACAAAGTAATAGCGATTACTTACAGTCACATTCACAAATTGGTGTGCTTCCACTCCACTTCCCATTAGGCTTGCAAACACGGACCTCTGAGCCACGGAATGTACAATCGGAATGACATGAGTAGGTGGTTGTGTCATTTACATAGTACTTGTCTTTATATGGACTCACCTCTCCATTCTCGAAAACACGGGGATTGGGACATGTGATCTCTAGGATAAATGCATGAATAAATGCATACAGTAGAAGAGTATAATACAAAGAAATAAGTCCAGCATTTATTCATGATATAATGACACAAATAATGCCTTGTTTCTTACTTATGCACTCTGGGGTTTTTCTGATTTTGGTCTTTGAGGTCCAGTTTCCATCTTGACACAGACATGACTGAACCGACGGGTAATATCCATTCGGACAGATGTATCTTAGAAGACTCCCATGTGAATAGCCTTTAGAAAGAACAAAGATTCCTCCAGTAATGTTTAGATTCTCTTTGGGACACGAACTGTCTCGTTTGGACATGGAGGACGGAGCACCTGTAGTGGAAACAGCCAGATTATTGGAGGAGGCCATGAAAAATATGACGGAAGTAACTTTTGTCAATTGTTGTGGTTTTATTTGCATTAAAAACCCATTTGATACAAGCCAAAATATTTTTGTCTGTATATTTCAGAATGCATTATAAGCAGAAAGACGTATACCTGCAATAAGAAGACATATCGTTGCAAGCAGTAACCATTTCAACTGCTGCTTACACTCCATGCTGTTTATTCCACGTTGAGCTGAGATTAAGAAGCAAATACAAAAGCAAATGAACAGGGGGACATTTTTATAGTGGAGTCAGCAGGAGGATTTTATTTACATTCAGTGGTCAATGTTTAACTTCAAGTCAAATAAAAAACATCAATTTCCCAGCACACACAACAAAATAATTACCATTAGCCATTGACCATTATATATTTAATAATCATAAAAAAAGGTAATTATGTTCATCTAAAATTGTCATGGATTCTATTTTCATTTTGACATCAAAATATAGATGCAGAAAACCCAGATTTGTTAGGAGAATACTGAGACGGAATATTTTTAAGGGTTGAAGACCACAATAATTTGATCTTTGGTCCAGAGAGAAACTCAAACTCAAGGGGTCATTTGAGAACTATTTTATTACTATATCAGGAACGTTCATCCTCCTTGCCTTACACATTAACACCAGCTTGGGTGAATATTTATTGATATTTTCATAGTATATTATCAAAGCACTGAAGGGCATGTTTGCTACAGGGGAAGAGAAAATACTAAAGCACTGTTGTCATGTAGACCTACTGAATGACAAACTGGTGCAAAATGCTCATTTTCATTTTAGATTTATCCAGTTCAAAGTAGACAATCTTTATGCAAATGATAAAAAGGTTTTGTGAAACTTCAGCAGTACACACACCATTCTGTGTAAAAATAGTTTAGCGGGTAAAATAGAATATATGGGGTGTTAGGTTTCAGTACAGAAACCTGGTCTTTTGAGGCATTTATAATATTAAAAAACAGCCTACCGTAAGTGTCACAGATTATGTTCATTACCTGCTTTTAGAAATGTGTGAAAAATAACAGCTTGTCTTTTCAGAACTTCTTTTGCTTGTCATGTTTCCTGAGTCGTGTGATGTATGTTTCACTCCATTAATCTATGAGTCACAGCGAGCTACCTTTTCAAGTAAGCGAATATTGACAATATCTGCAATATTAAATTGAGCACCATTGTGCTTTTAAAAGTGTTGACTTTGTTAATATTGTGCAATGTTATGTCTATAATATGTCAAAAATGTGTCCTATACCCAGCAATAGCCATCATGTTTCAAATGACTACTTTTTTTTTCTTCTTTTTTTTTGACAAAGGATTTGAAAGTGAAGCATGTAAAAAGCTGAATGAGCTCAAACAGGATCCCACTGAGGAGAAGTCAACTGTGCCACAGGTCTTCAAAAAGGTATAGCGAACGTCTTTTCTGTTTATAAACGCACCATTAGGAAAAATTCACTGGATGTATTTTAAAAGAATTAGTAGGTGCATAGCTTGATTTATTTTTATTTTTTTTAATAGATTTGGGTGATGGCTTTATGTGTGACGTGTGTTTGCCGTCACACTGTCCGTTTTTCCAGCAATTACTATAAATACAAAACCTTCTGGCTTATTTGACGGGAAAGGTGAGTCTGTACAAGATGTCTAGCTCATGCATTATGCTTGTCAAAGCACTGTGATTTACATAACTTTTCATCTTATAGATAACATCTTCGTACCTTTGTGTTCATTCATTGTCTTCAATGTGATGGACTGGATTGGCAGAAGTCTAACTTCTCGTCTTCAGTGGGTGAGTTTTCGTAGGAGCCTGTATCAACACAATGCAATGCCTAACTATGGAAATTATTGTTGATCTAACATATCTTTTTTCTTTTCCCAAACTCCCAGCCTTCGATGAAGAGTCATTTATTCCCTCTTTTTGTGGTATTACGGGTAGTTTTCATTCCTGCCCTCATGCTCTGCAACATTCAGCCTCGCTTCTATCTCCCAGTCTTTTTCAATCATGACATGGCTTATATCAGCATCATGTCTTTGTTTGCCATGACGAATGGATATTTTGCTTGCCTTTCCATGAGCTATGCTCCACAGTAAGTACTTTTAAAAGAATTCTTTGGGAAAGATCCCACAAGCTGACACTTCTATTATCTCACTATCCCATTATCCCCTGTAATAGAAAAATTTATTATTGATTAATTATAATCTGATTGATTGATTAAATGATATGATAATGATGTGATTAAATTGATGAATCCTATATTCTGTATTCAAGTCTGAGCATGATGAAGATGTTAGAACAGTTACTTCATGTTCTTGATATCTGGTGGCGTGATGTTTTTCAGTAACTTGTGAGCATATGATTGGTGAAGAGCAGAGGCCCAGGGTATACAGTTATCTTTCAATGTTACTTTGGGGTATAAAATGATGTTAGCAGGGACCTCTCTTTATCTCCTTTGCACTCAGAGGGTGAAACTCTGTCTGTAAACTAAATCATTTCTGCAGAAATTAAAAGCAAGACAAAGACAAACTCTTTGACTGGTTTTTCATTCTCAGTTTCACATTTATTGATCAATTTCAGAAATTTCCACGACACCCCCCAACATGAACATATTTGAAATGACTACTGTTTTGAGGCACTGTTGTCTGTGTGAACAAACATGGGCTGCACACAGATTGTGTGCACGGACATCAGCAGACTGTACAGATGACAAAATTTACATTACACGAGAAGGAGCAGCAGAGCATCGACAAGTATACTTTGGGCTTTATAGCACTTCATAGTATTGGTTTCTGAAGGTTTCATGAAGAAAAACAAAACTGAAATTTAGATACTGTAGATGTAAACTTTTCTCTTAAACTTCTTTATGTGTGTGTATTAGAACACTTGCATTTCCATGGGGTGTTTTCTTTTTTAAAGGGAAGTCCTTTACATTTAGCATGTTTACTTGTTTGTTTTTCTTCCATTTGCATTTAGATTTTACATCTTTTTTTTCTTTTTTCTTTTTAACATCAAATTACATCTATTATGTGTATGTTTTCATATTTGGTGTGTTTTTAGATTTTTAATTATTTTTATTGGTATTTTTTTATTCATTTTATATATAGGTGCATCTATTTATCTTTTACATTTTGTATGCTTTTTTATTTGTTGTTGTTTACTCCGTTTGTAATAAAATTGTAAAATATGCAAACGCTTCATGTGCAAATGCTTCACCTTCAACCTGTGGGTAATTGCAGAAACCCTAGTCAGGAACAAACAAACATTAGACTATATGCGTAATGGCAAATTATTGACTAGCTTTAGCACTCTAGACCGATGAAACACACTCTAAGCACTTAACAGTAAAGTTTTCATAAAGTTCAGATATATATATATATATATATATATATGCTTAGATTAAACAACAAAATACAAA
This sequence comes from Sinocyclocheilus rhinocerous, assembly GCF_001515625.1. Classification (NCBI taxonomy): domain Eukaryota; kingdom Metazoa; phylum Chordata; class Actinopteri; order Cypriniformes; family Cyprinidae; genus Sinocyclocheilus; species Sinocyclocheilus rhinocerous. The sequence goes on along the minus strand of NW_015652998.1, from coordinate 2,245,096 downwards.
AAATATGATATTCTTCAGGGTAATTTAGTTTTCTTCCTTCAAAATCCATTTGTATGAATAAGAGGTCTCTTATTACCAGTGCCATTGTGAATAATTATATTGTGTTAGGTTTTGTACTCTTCAATCCCTACTGTTTTGTGAGACAACTTTTCACAACATAAGGGATGGACCACTAACAAGATCAGACAGCAACTGATGGGTGTCACGGGATATCAACTGGTGACGCACAGAACTAAATCACTGCAGCAAAGCCGTCCATTACATCTGACATTGTTCTAGGAGTTAGATATTTAAGGGTTTCATGAATTTTGGGGAAGCGTGTAGGAGATGTTGTAGGTGGTGTACATGTCAGGTAGGACTCTACAAGTCGCTCTCTCCATACAGGGCACTGGAGAAGGAGATATAATCAAGGGCACCTGGGGGAGCATCACCAACATTGTACTTGGTCATGCGGCTGATACAGTATTCAGCTTGTTCTGGGGGCAGCTCCCTCCTCAGCTCCTCCACTGTAATGTACGCCTGCAGAACATAGTAGAAACAAATGAGTGCTTAGACAACAAGAGCCGTGTTTAGCATATTCTCCAAAAACATACATAGGTTCTTTTAGTGGCTCTATTAGTTTGTAATTACCTTGTCAGAAGCCAGGATCTTGAAGGAGGCCGTGACCTGTTCAGCAGTGTCTGTCTCGGCTGTCTCCCTGGTCATGAAGTCAATAAAGGCCTGGAAGGTGACAACTCCTGTGTTGTTGGGGTCCACAAGTGTCATAATGCGTGCAAATTCAACTTCACCCTAAAAAAATAATGGAAGAGTTCATATAAAAGAAAGCTGATTTTGCTTCCTTGTGTTTCTGGATTATTGTAAAACTACAAAAAAGCTGTCAGAGTCATAATCTGACCAGGAATAAATGCACTCACCAGATCATAACCCATAGAAATCAGGCAAGCACGGAAGTCATCAGGATCCATCATGCCATTCCTCTTCTGCAAATAGAAAAAAATAATGTGCTTATTCTACAGTTTGGATAAAGTTGCATAACTTTGCTTATTCAAAGATGAATCCAAACACTCCATGTATTGCTAACCCGGTCAAAGTGGTTGAAGGAGGCTCTGAACTCGTTCAGTTGCTCCTGGCTGATGCCCTTGGCATCACGGGTCAGGATCTGGTTCTCAACCTCGTTGATCGTGCGGGCGATAGTGGTGAGGAGCTGCTCCCATCCCACACGCACGTGCTAAAATAGACATAATTGGAAAATAGGAATCATGCCTTTATGGCGAGATTAAAGAGACTTGGAAGTTTAATTGCATAAGACACTTTACCTTAATGACACTTGAAACTTCAAAGAGAAAATACATTTCAGAATGAATTGAAAATAGCTGGTTGTCAATACCTCCATAGTGTAGTTGGTGTGCTTGTTGTCAAAGATAAGACTCTCCTGGCTGAGCTGGTGGTCTCCTTCCAGCGTGTCTATATTGGATTTGTAATTAATAATGTTCTGTTCATATGTTTTCAGATTGCTCATCTGTTCCTCTAGAGAACCAACAATATCAATTGACACATGGCTGATCTCCTGTTGAACAAAAGGAAGATAATTTCAGTTTTAGTCTTTTCATACTATGTGACATGTAGCTACTGTGAGTGAGGTGTATGGTGAAACACCTCCATCTTGATCTGAATCCAGGGTCCAATGATATTGGCCTGAGCAGCGAATTGGCGTCTCAGCCTTTCATTGGACTGCTGCCTGGCTACTTCCTCCTGCAACATCTGGTCACGCATTGGGACCAGTTGCTTCACCTGTTGTTAGTAAGGAAGCAACATTCCTCAGTTAAGAAGCTGAAAGGACTTCTCCTAGCTCAAAGAACTCAATGCATTGAGCCATTGTTCTTGCTGATCAAGCTGAAATGGTAAAATAAAGATAGTAAAGTACTTACAGCTTCCCATTTGTTGCTAATATCCTGAGGAGAAAGGACAGTGTAGGGATTCTCGCCCACTACCTTGATCCCATATGTCTGAGCTATCTTCAGGATCTCGTTATGAATGCCCATGATGGCCATGCGTTCCTTATCAGCTTCTGGTATGGTGGCCTTGAATTGGTCATGGGCTGTGATCAAACTCTGAGGTTGACAATAGCAGGAAAGAACAAAATGATGTTAAGACATGGTGCGTAAGTAGACAATTGAAAGATGGTACAAAAAAGGAGTCTATTACAGAAGAACAACACCAACGTCCTTCTCCCATAACAGACTGATAAGATACTAAAGCCGGTACACAATGTCATTGAAGAAGATAAGCACTCCTTCAAGCATTCAGTGTTTGTATTTCACCTGAATCTCCTCAATACTGTGCACAATGAACATGTCCTGCAGATCTTCCATAGCTCCGTCCATCCAGTTGTTGAAGGGTGCTGCCCGCTTGGCAAACTCCAGGTACAACTGGTCAATTGTCTCCCAAAGCTTCTCCACACGCTATGGCAAAGAAAGACAAAGATTACAGCAAGCCCACATCCTTTATCTACTGTACATTGCATATTTTATCCATACTCTTCATTGGCTAAAAGTGCAAAAGAGTCTTAAAGTTTCTGGAAGTGGAATCTACATTAGTTTGACCGCATTCTCAATTCAAGTGTTGATTTAGACAATTGAGAAGGACAGCTGTACCGTAACAACCAAGATTTTATCATATGCATGTACCTCCAGTGATTCTCTCCTTTTCTGGGTCAGGGTTCCCAGGTTGTCCCACTGGTCACAGATACCCTGGCATCGGGCATTGATGGTAGCAGCATCATAATAGTCCAGTTCACTAAAGAGCAGCACATCTTTATAATCATTATAATTACCTACTGTAAACACTATAAGAAAGTACTCTTCATATTTCAAGGGAGCTGAGGTGTATCTATCTTACTTGAGCTCCTGAGCAATGGCAGCAATCTGCTCCACTCTGTCCTGGTGAGCAGCCAGGTCACTCTCAAAGGCCTCGTGTTTCCTCATCAGAGCACGGATCTCCATTAGAGAGGCTGACTCGTAGTCCTTCTGAGACAGCAGCTCCTCCTTTCCTGTGTTGAGCATTACAAAATACAAAAGAATATGTCAGCCCTCACAGTAGAGTGAAAATGGCTGACTGTAAGATCAGAGAGGTAGTGACTAATACCTGTGGTCCATGATTCATGCAAGGTAGACTTCTGTTTAAACTTCTCAGCCAGGTGGTCCAGTCTCTCCAGACGACGGATTTCTGTGAGCAGCCACTCCTCGTAACCCTTCTCTACCTGCTCCAGACCCTTCCAGGCATTGGCAATGTCCTGTAGCGGGGGAGGCCAGGTAGAACTTACTTTCAACTCTGTCTGTGGGGTACTCAAAAGCCAAGGTAATTTACCATGTATACAAGTGTTAAGAGAAAAGGAGCAACACATACTGAAACCATTTTGCCTTCAGAGGGCATGAAGGCAGGCCTGTTGCTGAGCCTCAGCTTTGTCTGTAGGGTGTTGAAGTTGATCTCCAGCTGACACTTCTCCTGAACCTTGGGTGGCTTATGCACACGACGATAATCCCTGAAATCCTCTAGCTTCTGCTGCATGGCATGCATGGTCTGCTCGGCCACACGGTTCTCCAACCAGGGGATGGTCCTTCGGATCCACTCCAGAAGCTAAGGTGAAAACCAAGACTCAGCAAATTAACAAAACAGTGTCCATCTAATAGAGAATTTGAGTGTTCTCACCTCGCTGGCCAGTTTCTCGTATTCTTCCATCAGCTTCTCATTTTCCTGGTTCACGGCCAGCACTTTGCAGATCCTGTTAGCTGCTGTCTCAGCCTGGAGGACAGTGTGACTGATTACAAAGGGGAAACAAGGTGGGCAATTACATTCTAAAAGGAGCAACTCTCCTTCCTATACAGATGTTCATCTCCAGAAGAACTCCCTTACCTGCTCTGCACCAGCGAAAGCATGGTAGAAACATGACACATAGGTCATGATGGCCTTCTCATCAGGTTTCGGAGTGTTCACAATGTCTGATACGGAGACAAACATTAAACAATTAATGAAACCACTCTATTTTTACAATCTGAAACATGATATTGCATTGGATTCTCCAACAGGTCATACCATCTGCATCAAGCATTTTAGGGATGTCAAGGTATTTCTCTGCAACTTCAAAAGCAGTGTTGAGGTTACCAACAGGGTCGTCCTGCAAGGGCAAACATAGCCAGGAAGACACTCAATGAAAAATTTGTAAATAAAGCGAAGAAACATTTTTCCACAGTCTACAATTGAAAGTTGCTAGAAAAGACAGTCAACCATATACTATTCATCATGGAAACATTTTGCTCATACTCATACACTTCATAATCACCATGTTTGAATGTGACTATTTTATACACTGCAGAACATTAGTAACATAATTAAACAAGAAAAAACTGAATTCATGCCTGAGAACATTTTAGATAAATTCAATTAAAAATCTTTACAAAAAAGTACTGTGGCAGATGGTAATATTGTAACACTTTGATATTTACTATGATTTATACCATGATTATCATATTCATGTACCATGGTATTTACATGGTACTCTAAAATACTTAAAGGGTTAGTTCACCCAAAAATGAAATTTAGCATTAACGTCTTCCGCGTATGACAGTCAGCGGAAGTGAGAGAAAAGTGTTTATTACGTTTGAAATATGGATATTTATCTTACAAAAATGCATGGATTCGCTACAGGAGGCCTTTATTCACCCCCCGGAGCCGTCTGAGGGACGTTTTATTACAGATGCGCTCACTTTATTTCACGTCTTCTGAACTGTTGACAACCAACACCCGCTTACCCCCATTGAAAGGCTTGGAGGGGCCAGGACAATTTTTAATATAACTCCGATTGGATTCGTCTGAAAGAAGTAAGTCACATACACCTAGGATGCTTCGAGGGTGAGTAAAACACAGGCTAATTTTAATTTTTGGGTGAACTCACCCTTTAAACAAATGCCATGATATTAAAACCATGATATTGCCATAATATATGTTCAAAAAGAAACCATAACCAATAAACAACTGGCTTTTTGTTAGTGAGGTGGCAATAACATCATACAGGTAAATAAAACAAACCAAATGAGACTTTTTCACACTTAACCACTAAAGAAATTAAATAAAGGTGTTACATTTTTAATGTAAAATATTCAGTTCTTTTTTTAGAAGCAATAAACAGTCCATTCACAGCCAAAGAGACAAAGTTAGTTACCAACAGGTCTATGATGATGGGTATAGTGTAAGGGAAAAGGTGAGTTTGTATGTGACATAGCAGATGAATGGACAGATAGCTAATGAACAAAAAGAAGGCAGAGATGCATTATGAGAAAGAAGGCGATGGCACCTTGCGCAGTTTGGAGTAGTCGATGAGATCAGGTCTGTGTCTGTGGATGAGGGCACAGAGAGCCAGGCCATCCTTCCAACTAAGACACAGACCACAAGCAAAGGAAGAACCACAAGAGAGAAAGAACAAGAAAAGAAATTTGGAAATGGTTAACAAAACGATGAGTGTTGTGCAGAGGCTCTATGGCAGAGTTTAGAAGCATGTGAAGCATGATGGGTAATGCGAAGGATGGGTTTTAAAGAGAGATAATGTACACGTGTGCGCATTAAAGTTCAGACAAGAGCTGTAAATGGTTAAACAGAGTAAAAGATTGTGAAATTAAGCCAACATGCCGTTCTCTCAACAGGAGTGAAGCAGAAATCACCTGATGTGGAAGTTTTGCACGTTGACATTCCTGTAGGGGGCAGTCTTCCTCTGACACCACAGCAGCAAGCCCTCCTTAGCAGAGGTCTCTGTGAGGAACAGGTCAGTAGGTCATTTTCACTGACTACACAAAATATGATGTTGAACCCTTGACCTTACCATTCAATTTAAAGGTATATCCTCAATTGACCTCATTCATGAAACTTTCATAAATATATGAGTAAACGTGCTTGTAAAATGTAACCTTGGATTCACAAATTCCCCATAAACCTCAGATTTGTTAATTAAAGGTGTGCATGTTAATGAATTCCAGCCATTTGTAGATAGGGCACACTTGCATGCATATTCATAATTACCACCCATGAATTACAACTAAAGAGAATAACTGGTATAAAAAATATTAAGATTGCAACAAATAGCCTTACTTTTATCAAAGATGTTTTTAGTGATATTACGTTTGACACCAAAGCTCCAAATTTTGTGGCAAAAAACACATTTCACATTAAAGGTCTGTATTGGAGCTTGGTTCGTTTTGCCAAAAGCATGTGATCTATGACATTCTAAGTTTTGTTTGTCTGAGAACTATGTGATTGCTTCCAAATCCCAGGGCAATTTTCCTTTTTTTTTTCTTTCTTTCTTTTTTTTAACCATTATCATTATTTTTATGTGAAGCCAAAATAACATTTGCCTATGAAATGCATGCATATATGCATAGTTAAAAGGACTGGTTTAATACATGAATTTCATTTCATTCCTGTCAGTGTACTGTACTAAAATAAATTAAATAATCACTTTGAAAATGTCTATTATTTCTTTAAAATAAAATTAAACAAAACAACAAAATGAACAAAAATCATTTGCAGAATGAAAAAAGCCTTGATGTGTCGCAAAGCTTAATTTTGCTATCACAATTTCTTTCCACATTTAACTAATTAATTTTGTTATTATATATTATTATGGTACATAGTGCTACATAGGCCTATAACTAAAAGAACAAAATGTTCGGATGTTTTACGCACTATTTCTGTGTGGCTGGGAGCAGGTGTAAATGTACTAATACTAAGCCAAATACTAATAACTAAATATAAATGGCTTCTTCAATGGCACTTGCTTTTCTGTGATGCTTCATCTTCGCCACTAGGTGTCAATAAAAGCTCAAGTCAGCTGTCACACCAAACAGCGTGACAAACCAAAAATGAACAGACCTTTAACCAAACACAACTCTGCAGAGGTGCTAATGTGTCAGATGTTTGGAGTCTCTCACCCTCCACTGAAATGTCCTGGATTGCAAAGCGCAGGATGATGGTCCAGATCATACCGAGGGTCATTTTCACATTACCATCCACAATCTCTGCAAGTCAGAACGGCCAGAAATAACTGTTTCACTCACATGACAGAAGAGTACAGTTATGGAAAGTGACAAGAATATAGGGGCTCAAGGTGCTGATATTAGAGAAGCAGAAGAGGTTTGTTAAGCCTCACCTTCAGCACCGATGGAGATCAGTTTCACACCCTTGCTGCTGATAAAATCCAGGGCCTTGTTTACGTTGGCGATCTTGTGGAAACGCATTTTGCCTTTGTCTGGTTTAGGGAGTCTCTCACCTGATATAACACACACAGACACACAAAATCATACCCTAAGGACATGTATAGAAATATTCCTTTGCTTCATGTGAGACTGTTAATGGGAGAAGTGTAGAGTAATAATGGCCACATTATCTTTGCATGAGCTACATTTGGGAATCTGAAAGCTTTATGCATGATACAGAAAAATCTCACATACTCCCATTAAAAGTATATTTCTTTAAAGTACATACTGTTCCACAAACCTGATGTTAGTCAACGTAACACATGAACAGAACAGTGATATGAGGCGCTGAGCACAAGTCACATCAACAGATCCAGGGAGACGCTTACCTGAGATAACCTCCAGCAGCAGCATGAGTTTGAGTCCATTCCTGAAGTCTTCCTCAATGTTCTCGATCTGTGTCCCTGCCTTACGCAGGTGAGAGTTGCACCAGGCAGTGAAGGTCTGAGGGGAAAAAAGAAGAAATCGTAAGCAGTCTGACTACACCATTTTGTATCATGTTTAATTTTGTTCAAAGGTATGGCACAATGTGGTCATAAAGAAACACAGAGGATGTAATCTTTTTACATGAAATACTTTGTCAAATTTAATATTTGATACTAATTTTATATAAATCATTTTAATAATAAAATAAAATAAAAATACTATGAGGGCATCTGCCCCAAAATTTAAAGTATCCGAATTGGCATTTTTTGTTTCGGTGGCATTTTTGCCTTGAGCAACGGTTAATTTCTGTCCCTGAACTACACATAGTTGGATCTATAAGCAGCGTTGACTGTACGTGCCTCACTGGGAGCCCCAGCGTAAGAGAGAACGGGAAAGAGAGTGAGTGAGGTGACCGAAGAATGCCAAGGCCCAACGTAATTTGATGTTAGGCTGGAAGCGGAGACCCTTTTGCAGCAGGTGGCCAAAGATCACCAAAATTAGCCTGTGCCCCATAGGAGGGGGAGGTGAAGATGAGGAGGAGGAGGAGTAGAGGCAGAGAGGGGGAGTGAAGGAAGCTATATCGGGGAGCCATGAGACACCAGCAGACAGCTGAAAGCACAGCATTCCTGGAACAGACGCTCAAAACACTACAGCGATAAAAAAAAATGTGTGATGTTCCACGACACTGGACTGTTTATTTTACATAACATCCTCATAAAACATACAATTACAATCAAAAGCAATAAACTTCAATTAGTGTTATTTTAAATTGGAGACTGAATGACATAACATGGATTCAAGACATGAAAAGGGCAATTATTTAGTGGCCACCCAAGTATGTGCAACAGGAATATGAAACATTTTTCTTAGACGTCCTTGAACTCTTTACATTGTGAATGGGGGTATAAATATTTAGTCAAGCAACAGGTTGGTTGTACAGAAATAGCTTGGCATGTTGGTGATGCTTTCATTACTTTGTCACATGCTAATTGCTCTAGCATTGATGTATACACTCTTTAAGTCAATTAAAATGTTTATACATATTTAGTTCGCCAGATCATATTTTTCATAGACAAACTAAAGCAGTGAATACAAGTCAGCTTTGATTCATGTATATTTCAAATAGCTTAAAATCAAAGTATTAATTAAAAAAAAGGGAAAATAAAAAGACATCTATAAAGCAGTCTTGTACAACTTAATGAACATATGAATTTAAAAAATTGAGACTCTGGTTCAAACTGAAACAACTATTCAAAATAGCCTGAAAAAATGTAAAGCACACACTGTGTTGATTCCAACTGAATCTGGATCTGAGGTTCTGGTTCGAATGTCAGATAGATACTGTATAGTGATGACTACAGCAGAGACGCTCTCTATGACCAAGGAATTATTTTAGCTTTGCGGTCCATTGCCACTCCAGTTACATCATCACTTCAACTATTCCTGTCATACTACATCTGTGCAAAAGCTTTGCATTAATGAGTCAGCTGACTGCAGTCCCGCTGCTATTGTGACAGGGCGTCGTTTAAAGTGAAGACTGCACAATTCATAAATTAAAGGGCCACAGAGCACAAATCAGATTTAGGTTTTACATCTATTTATTATTTTAACATTTAATATAATTTTATAAACAAAACTTATTTGCACATTTGGCTATCTTGGTTCTTTCATAGACTATAAAAAATCTCAAAGTTGTAAATATGTTAGAAAATACTATTTCAGTCCTTCTACTTTAAAAATTCATGTTTAATTCAATGTTACTTGCCATTTCTTTGTATTTGTGAAATATACTAGCAATGTCTTTTTTTTACACCATTGTGAGCAACTTTTTTTCCTTTTTAAAACACATTTACATACATATGCACAGAAAGAAAAAACTAGATAGAGGTTATTGCAAACATTTGACCCATTAAAGAATTTCACCCAAGGGGAAATTCTGCTTTACAGTCTCGCTCTTGTTAGCTGATCAAAACTACTGCCAGATTATTTATGCTCTACAGATGACAGCAAAGCCACAAGCACATTCCACTGGATCATGCACCCTCTTTTACAGAAGCAGGAAGAAATAACTGAAGCTACTAAGGGTTTTCTTAATAACACAACTGCTTGTTGACACCACCTTAAAATTACAGGCCTTTAAATACATCAGTAAATCAGATTTGACTGTAAATCTGTTGCATCTATACTCAATATATTTCAGATGGCTGTAGCTGTGTTTCAATTCTATGGATGGCAATCACACAATGTCACACTACTACCACAGAAAGGACAAGCAACAACATCCACTGTCCAAATCCAAAGTCATTCTATGAACCAGCACATCTATGAAAGATTTGCTACTACTGTCATTATTATCACTTTAGTCTACGTTTAAACATTCCCAATCCCCAAAAAATAAATATTGAAAGCCCAAAGCAGTGCTTCAGGTGAGATGAGCATCAACAATTATATATGGCATTACCATCTTGCAGATTATGTTAATGAACAATAACGGGAACCTGTGTTAGTATCATTGATATACTATTATATTTTTTTTTCATATTTTGAATTAGATTATATTTTAAAATTTTGTTTTAAATTTATTTTTAGTTACAGTTTTAATCTTTTTTTTTAAATTTTTTTTTTAATTTTTTTTTTGTTATAGTTTTTATCTTTTTTTTTTTTTTTTTTTTTTTTTAGTTCATTTTAGTTTATATTTATTAGTATACTTGTTTTATACTTCAAGTAAAACTAAACTAATATGAGAAATGTTGCCTAGGCAACTAGCTGAAATAAAATAAGTTTAAGGTTTTTTTAATATTTTATTTTATTTCAGTTAATGTTTATTTTGTTTCAAGCAACAAAAATGTTTTCTATGGTATTAATTTTCGTTAACAATGATAGCCCTTACAGGAACACTACCTGCCTGTAAAGTTATACCACCACTGCAATTGTCAGTAACTAATATTTGCAATTGACACTTACTGATGGAAACTGTAAAGGAAATAAATGTTGCTGTGAGAAAGTTGTAGAGCGGGTTGCGGCACATTCAGGTGAAAGGGCTGAACATAGGATTCTGGGTAACATGATATTTAACATTTGAAGGCCTGGTATTTAAAGCTGCAACCTAGGTAAAGCTATAACCTAGGCATTTGACTTTAGCTGCCAGTTCACCACTTAATAAATGTGCAGATACACAAAGCCATATAAACTATTTAAATTCACCTTAGCACCTTTCGCCAACATTTTACCATTTTTCAGAACAGAATAAGTAATATTGGCTCAATAAAGACACCTTCACTCTTAAAAATAAAGGTTCTTTATTGGCATCTATGGTTTCATGAAGAACCTTTAACATCCATGGAACATCTCCAGTACACAAAAGGTTCTTTAGATTTTTTATTTGTTTTTCACACCAAGAAAAAAACTGAAAAAAACCTCTTCATTAAAAGGTTCTTTAGCGAAACAAAACTTGCTCTTCTGTGGCATCACTGTGAAACACCTCTTTTGGAACCTTTAATTTAAGAGTGTAAAAAGAAAACCATTTGATCGGGTATAAACAGGATTGACCAACAGAAACTCATGACCTGCAACCCATTATGTGTCCCACTCTCTTTTTGTTCTCATTTACATGGCCATGAAAGTCAAATCCAGCCTAAAATAAGTTTACCTGGCTGACCTGTCTCCTACAGTAAACTACCCCCCCTCCACCCCCAGCCCCCTTGCTTTAATTAGGTAGTTTATAGAAGCTCCCCTAGAAGGACACCTCTTCTGGAATAGCAACTGCCATTCGATCGTACTCATGACTTTCTTCACCCCCCATTTCCCACCTCCACCCTCTTCCACACCCCTACCGTGTGCCTGAAGAATGTGCACACCTATCTGAATCCCTCAGGTTTTGCACTATGCATTAGGCTTTAGGTGACATACTATTCAGCACACACAATTTATTTTTACTAAGCAGACATCTTATAAAATAATAATAATAATAATAATAATTACTAGATAGGCCTAGTAGGCCTGGACTACATTCACCATGGCTCAAACTGATGACTATACAGGCATGAAGAGCAGAAAAGGATCCCTTAAGAGTTGTGGGGGTGCGACAGAAATGAAACAACAATATTCCGCGTGTTTTAGAATCACTCGCTTCTCTTTCGCAAAACTCAATGGTCCACTTGGCTTCCCTTGCAGGATCTGACACATTAGTTAACAGACACTAGAAAACAACTTAAGTAATACAATACTGTAGAGATGCAGTCTCCCCATCTAATAAACTAGTCTCAGGATTGAACTAATAAATGGCATGCGACCAAGAAACCAAAGCACAAGGATGTTAAGGACTCAACAGTAATTCACTGAAGCAGGTAGGCTTAAAGGAATAACAAACCACAGTAATATTTAAATGCAAGGAAGGCTGTGTTATCAGCACTGAGTGAGGTCTTTTTGAAGAGAATTGTGCAGCATGACAGTTCTATAAGGACAGAACGCCTCACATTCAGGTGCAAAAACACTCAAGCTTTATTTAGACCCCCTTAGGTTCCACAACAGCCACTAGGCTACCTTGGGTTCACATTAAAAAATACATTAACAATATGACAAGAACAAAACATTTTATTCACCCTACAGTGAACATTAAAAATTACACATATTGCTTCTGAAACTTAATTGTATCAGTAATTGGAATACAAAGGACCAAAACAAAGGTTTGCGGAGTAGTTTATTTTTTTAAATGGTTGTTTTGACTAGAAGAAACTGCTGTCACATTCCACAAGAACGGTTTTCTCTGATTTTTTTGTTTAAAGCATTAAAGGCATTAATGCATGTTTTTGTTGGAAGACCTATTAAATATGTCTGACAAACTATTATCGGACATAAAATGAATCTAGAATGAAAAGTATCTAGTCTACTTTCACAAATCAACTTAAACCACATTAAATTACAACATGGTTGCAAAGATTGACATAAAAAAAATTAAAAAAACGAACTATACAATTTAGTTTGACATCCTGTGGATCCTGACCAACGTTTTTGAAGGTTAAGCACCATTAGGTAATTTTTTTACCCTATTCATGGAAAGTGCCAGTTTCTCCAAACTGAAACTCTCAAAGCTATAATGTGAGTTTCAGTCTGGTGCTAAATGCACTCAGCGAGAAAGAAACATGTTTGTGCCCTCAACGGGATGTAAATAAATCTACAGGGTCATCATGTTAAATCCTTGCTTATTAATAAACACCTCTCACATTTAGCATCAGTCATTTAACTAAAATCAACAGATGATGATGAACAAACTGCTTGGATTAATGGGTTGGGGACAGAATGGGCCCTGTATTTTTAGTTGTAGAGTCTATTTGCGGCTCTCAGTGCTACTTAACCACTTCCGTCTATTCTGAACACTGACTGTCCCCTGTAACATACTGTTGCCTCATCTGCTCAGCTGTTACTGTCACTTTGGTGTAGTTTTGCATAATGTAATATAGCTACTGTCATATATTCATGATAGTTGCTTACATCAATGACCGTTTCTGGTTTCCTAATTTAAATCTAATCTAATTTACTGAAGCTAATTATTTGCAGTAATACTAACATTATAACAATTATTTTCAAACCAATGGGTATACGTTGAAATTAAAGATGAATACAAAACTATTCAACCACTTTAGCTGCTTAAGTCACCGAGGTAACAGCTGATTGGTCCGTGTTGCTGAGCGGTGTATGGCGTGGAGATTTGACGCTTGTGTCTAATTTAAAATTAATTCATGAAAATTCTGAGATTTTACATCCCAATACTGTTTTTTATTCCATATGGTAGGCCTACTCACCCATTAAAAACGAACAATTATATATCTTTTTTTTTCTGTCTGTAGATCAATATTTAAATTAATTCACTTTACGTAGACCTCACAAGAAGTGAGCACAAAAAGCACTCGTGAGTTCTTACCTTCCGCTGCTGCTTCTCCCAGGCCGGGTCCAGTAACAGGTCGCGATCCCAGTCATCCTCTTGGGTCATGTATTCCCCAGTCGTAGTCATCATGTAAGAACTGTATTGCACATGCGTTTCAATCGCTGTCATTTTTCCGTCTTCCGTGGGGTGCTTGGTATCCCCTCAACCTATACAACCTTATGTTTTACCTCTTAATTCAACATACACGCCCCGTGCCGTACAATCAGAATCCCGTGTGGGTTTGGAGAGAGAAGACAAACCCCTGCCTGCGGTAACTGCTCCCACCGGCCGATGAGCTGACAGCTGGTGCTCAAACTCAACAAGTAACGGGACGCAATATGAGTGACTGACTGCTGCAGTATTTGGGCACAACTTCATTTCCTAAAAGGTAATGGGCGGGATTTGGGAACGGTACAGAATGAACATTAGATCCAAGTACTGAGTTTGAGTGTTAGGTAAACAAAGGACGTTCATTCAGCATAATTAAAATCATAGGACCAGAAAGTAAAGCAAATCTGGTCTCACTTGTAAGGTTTCACTCACATGCAAAAGACTTAAGTCCCTGGGTTGTTAGATAAAATGACTATGCTGTTGATTATGCATTTAGATTTGTATAAAATGTTAACCTATTTCAATTGAACATGAAAATAAAGAATTAAAAAAAGAAAAAAACAACAAGACCACATAATATGATTTAAGCATCATTTATTGAACTTTACAAGAAGAAAATACAAATATCATGGCACTAAAGCCAGTTTGCAAATAAAAAACATTAGGATTAAGATCCCTCTGACACTGACAATTACATACACCACAATGAAAGTTGCCCATTCAGACCTAGAAAAAAAGATCAATGATACTCGAACATCCCTGAATCACTGAGTTTTTCAGTTCTTGATAATCTACAATCATAGTTTATCTACATGTAATTCTCCACTGTTCAGCTTTTCAAAGCATTTCTAAATCGGAGATGAAGCTGTAGGTCATTGGAAGGTTGACTGAAAATCAATATGCACAATTGTAGAGTGTTCAATTCTAAAATTTAAATGAGATTTGAGGTTAAAGCCTTTTTGAAGATTAGATGAATTAACAAACTTGTGATATTAAAAAAATAATGCCAATCACAAACAGGAATGTGTTTTAAGTAATGTTTGGAGTGACTGAATAGGCTTACCTTTAACAAACACTCACCAATTCTTTTTTCTGACATTCATAGCAGACTGTCCCTAGGTTAAACTGAAAAACATTTGTTACTTCTTGCTTATGGACATACAAAAGCATGCTCAATTCCTACGCTGAGAGAATTGAAAAATAAATCCCTATAATAGTCAGAAGTCTAAATTTGGCAGGAAAACAGATGAACCCTTCTTTCAGAGTTAAAACTGAAATCAGAGTGTTGCACTGGGATCTATGATCTTGTGAGGCTGAAATGGTGGCAGTAGGCATAAAGTTGAGGTGGATGTGAGCTGGACGCATTAGTTACTCACCTACAAGACCATTGCCCTACTTTTGGTCATCTCTGCACCCTTCTTAAGTACTCAAAGCATAGTTGGAGCGCCTCATCTCGCCAACTGGAAGTGCTTCAAAAAGACTAAATGCCAGAGAACAAGCCAAGGCAAATGTAAACCATTCTTCCCTCTTAATTGTTAGAAAAAATGCTTGGAAATTCATTTCCAGCTCATTTTGAAAGCATACTGCGAGAAAATAAACCTCAAAGTCACTAAAACCTTTTAGCATGAGAATTTGGGGCCAAAAGAGTCAGTATAAATATGAATAATCGAAGTAGAAAAGTTTTTTTTTTTGTCCAAATACCAAACCATGAGCATTTTGGGAAGCTGAAAGAGGTTATTCTACAACTCCAGGCTGTTAAAAAAACAAAGCAATTCCCCCTCAGTAGGCACTGATCCAACCACATAACAGAAAACAAGTGCCACTCCCTTTGTGTTGACTGTATTGTCAGTATAAACTGATGTTGGCCTGATCTGAGCTTCTCCAAGCAGCTGTGCTAGAATCATGGGGAAGTGTATAATCGAGGTGCAGGCGTGGTTGGGGGCAAATGGCTTTACCTTAGTGGGGAGCACATCCGAGGCATTGTGGGGCGCTAATTCTCTTCCCCCGTCATGCTCAACTTGGCGTCCTGAGGCCCGGGAGCCATTATAGCTGTAGTTAGCGAAAAGGGAAAATGTGGCTGGAACAGCAGTAATAATAACAAGAAACATGCACTATTTATAATAATACAAAACAGATCAAACAATTTACTGTGTAGAATAATTTGTGTGGAGCTCTGGTGTGCTGCAAAAAGCTACACCGTCACCACCTGTCCATCTGCATTCTATCATATATCAAATTGAGAAAATTAACACTACAGTGGATGTTTGCCTGTGAGGTTTAAGAGATGAAGTCGAATGTAGAGTGGTGAAATTATGGTGAAATTAAGTGTTCTAAGTGAGATTTGTGCGTGTACCCCACCATATTTCTTTGGAATGAAAGACTGAAGACTGCCTGAGGGGCATTCTAGGAAAAGAGGACATACATAACATGATTAAACAAACCATTCTTTTGACCATACCTTCCAATTTCAATCATTACACACTGAAGGCTATCTAAAGGGAAACTACTCAACTGTCATAACATCTGTATCACTTCAAAAATCCATTGCAGATGCTATGAAATTTTGGGTAGATTCCCTTCAAAAAAGATTGAAACCTCTGGCACTAGATACATGGACTTTAACCTGGATTAATTATTCACACACTTTCGGTTTATGTTATAACATGAATGTTTAATTGAATTGCCTAAAATGCTCATGAACTGGGACAACACATTTTTTCCCCTTAAGAACAAAAAATACAATTGTATGAAGCACTTCACTGTTTTTTTCACTCTTAGAACCAATTGCCTTAACTAGCTATATGTCAGGCCTGAACAGGTTTTACACTTCCCATCCCTAAATAATAAGTGTTTCCACCCCAAAGCCCCTGAAATCAAGTCACATGACTCTAAGGATAAAGAGACTATGATAAATGTAATTGTGAAAAAAATAAAAGGTCAGAGAAACATAATAGTAATTGCATGGGGCTACTTTCAGAAGAAAATGTAAAAAAAAAAAAAAACTCTTAAGGTCATTTAAGGGGTTTCCACCCGTACTTATGCAAGTCAATACTCCCAAGTATTCTGTCCATGTAAGAGAGGGATGCAAAGCCAGAGATGGCAGTCGTTTGCTCTTTATATCCTGCAAAACAAGCATATTCGCTACTGGCAGGCTATTGAACCAGTTCTGTTTGGTATTTAACAACAATGACATCTCAAACTCATTCAGAGTCAATAAAGGTATCTGAATGGAAAACATTTAGAACGAATATGCTTCTCGAGTGACAAGCGTGTCCCTTTTGTAACGAATCTATTTATACCCTCTCTTTTCCAACAGACGATTTTAATATCAGTTTTAATGTTGCCAAACTGGGCAGGTGAATCCATCTGCACTAGTGAGGCAGTGGTTAGAGCATTTAAGTAGAGGTTTGTGAATTTGTTTGGTATTGTGTCATCTTAATATGCCCTCCCTTACTCAAATAGGAATATACCAAATAGGTCTAATGTATATGTGATCGTGGTGCTCATGTGAAAGCTAAGGGATCAGCCAAACTGTTAACATTGTGTTCTCACTCTCACACACACACACACATCACACAGGTCCTCTGTACATTCTAGCTAAACTACGCTGTCTTCCTAGTCGCTGTGAAATTTAACATCAGTCTAAGTACAATAGAATGATGACAATTTGGATTAAGATATTTGACTGAGGCTTGCTCCTTTGTTGAACCACGAATTTAATAAAACTGTACCTGATCTGAAGTACTTGGTTTTACAAAAGTCTGTACACAAAAAAAAAAAAAAAAAGTTTATTTTCACAAGGCACAGTCATTTGACTTCGGAGAATGTCTGACCCGACACAATGGTCAAACAGTATTTTATCTATAAAAGTGACAGCTGATGTAATTCTGAGCACATCGGGGGGGAAAAAACAAAACAATTAAACCGAGAGGAGCTCAGAATCAAAACTTCCATGGCCTTGTAAACGTCTACATTCTGTACATAGAGATATTTAACATTATGAGGGGGAAGATAACTGCGAAACTACAATATCAACTACAATATCAAATTGATGTTGCAGTAATAATTAGATTTATCCCTTTCCTCCAGTTACTTTTGTCATGTAGGACCAAAACTGACACACACACACACATTTTCACATCCAAACATGCGTGCATACACTTGTGAGGTGGGGGCTATCGATATGGGGACTCAGATGTGTGTTGGTGAGGGTAATCAGGTCGGCGTAGGAGGGGCTCCTTGTGTGTTGAAGTTGGCTCATACACTCTTGGTGAAGCAGTGGTGCCTGGGGCGGCCATCTGTTGCACATCCATTGGGCCTGGAGGCATCATGGGCATCGCAGGGGGTGGTGGTGGCGGCGGATAGCTGTACTGGTACTGCTGATATTGCTGATACTGCTGGTATTGTTGGTATTGTTGGTACTGCTGGTACTGTTGGTAGTACTCTGCATAGCACCTGGTATGGAGAAGGGAACGTTTAGATGTGCTTTGTTGACAAAACAATAAATAACGTATTACATATATATGTATGTGTGTGTGTGTGTATATATTAGGATACATATAAAAGTAAGATGTATATACATTTTTGTATATAATATTTCAATATAATTTCTAATACTGTATACATTAGGATAAATATCAAAAAAAATATTTATATTTAAAATATTTACTAGAGATTATTTATGTTGCCAAACATTTAGCATGCCTTTACCTTGCAATTGGGTCGCCATTTTTAACTGCAGGTAGTTCTGGACCACCAGGAGGTGTTGGGAGCAGGGCCCGTCGTTTGGGTCGTGTCTGGGAGAATGGCTGGGGAACTGGATCAGGCAGTAATGGGGTCGAACGTCGTACCGGACTTCGGTCTCGGTCAGATTTGGTCACTGCCTGCTGTTCGGCCAGCACTTGTTGTCCCTGCTCAAAGAATCGGGCCCGAGCAGCTTCAAAGACGGCTTGGGGGTCAGGCTCTGTGCCTCCCATGGTCCCATAAGCTGGACTGGCACTGTACAGAGAGGAATTTGCTCCATAGGCTGGGTTAACAGCGGCAGCGCCCGGCGGTGCTTCTCTTTCGTTGGGGTAGCCGTCCCCAGCTTGGCTTGTCGATGTGTTCAGCACCTGGTCTGCGACAGCACTGTAGACTTGACTCGCCAGGGCACCATAGAACGCAGCACTGACAGGTTTGCCATCAACCCTGGAAGTGGTCAAGTCTTTCAGAGCTGCAAACGTTGGGTCAGTGCTCGCAGTGTTGTAGAAAGAGTTGTGGACACTCTGCTGCACCTGAAGGGGAAGTCCGGCAGCAGCCGCAGCAGCCGCAGCCAAGACAGCAGCCTGACTCTGGTGGTGCTCCATTGAAGGCCTGTTGATCGGACATTCTCCTGCAAAGTGGCCATGTGCACCGCAACTGGCACACGGGACCTTGTTTGTGGTCTGCTGTACCTTTGAGAGCTCCACTGCAAGTGGACGCCCCATAAATGAGGTCCCGTGAAGACCCTCAATGGCTTGTTCTGCATCCTCTTTACGCTCCATGTGCACAAAGGCGTAGCCTATTAATGAGGAGGGCTTTGCTGCAAGAAAACGTCATAACGTTATATAACGTCAAGAAATATGCACTAATACAAAGCAGGTGCATTATACACATACTTACTCTTTACTTTATCACAATCGAGAACTTTGCCGTAAGCAGAGAAGAGATCATACAGGTCTTCAACTGTACAGGAAGCGCATAGGTTCCCCACAAATACTTTGGTGGAATTGAGAGGCCTCCCTTTGGATTCCTCAACTACAAGGCTCCGGCCACGGTACTCTCGACCATTCAGATCACGGATAGCACGGTCAGCAGCCCCTTCTCCCTGCAGATGGACAAAGGCAAACTGCCTCAGTACAGTTATGTGCACCACTTCTCCATATGGGGCAAAAAGTGCTATTAGGTCATCTTGTGTGGTTTCCAAATCCAGATTCCCAACAAAGAGCTTCACTGCGTTGCTGTCGTCCATTGCACCCCAGAATACCTAGAAATAGGGAACAAACCTTATTTCTTTCTTTTTGGCGGCAAGACCCAATTCATTCTAAAACTAAAGGTGGGCTTAAACATGAGTTGAATTGGTTGAGCTTAATAAAGAGCAATGAGAGACCTCAATTCGAATTACACGCGCACGTTTTACAGTTTCGTTGAATATAATGGGGCTGTTCAAACAGAACAGCCACGCAGCTGCTTTTCTTTTCTTTTTTATATGTAAACCGGTGTTAGAAACAGACGCGTTTAATCGTTGCTCTCGCGTTTGACACGGCGTTTTACAAACGTGGTGCACATATCAAGTGGTTTTTTTTTTAATCCACTACACTTTTGCGAGTTTTTAAACGCAAAAAAAGTGTTCCGTGTGAATGTGCGACATATTTTAGTTCGTCGCGCCACTCTTATTGTAAATGGAGTGATAGACACAAGCAAAAAAAGAAAAAATCTAAAACCATTATAGTTAAACAGACCCCAATAGTAGCCCGCCAGATCCGGGGACGCGCTGAAAATCTGGATGCGCCGTCGTTTCTAGAAAGCGCTGATCTCACCGAGTTTTGCTAATGACAACTGGCGGTGATTTACACGCATACTGTTAGCCAGCTGACTTTGAACATCTTGCTCGAAACTTTCGCACCTGTATAGCCCCATAATACGCACTATTTGCGTTCATATAAGCCTCGAAGGTACTAAAATCATATAATTAGCACACGCGTAGTTTGCTAGCCACGCGCTAGCTTGTTAGCAACCATAAACAGGAAATACAAAAATGATCGCTGATCTTACTCACTGTTTAAAAAAATTATGAGAATGGGTAAAACAAATTACGACCAAACGCTAACGAACTGATTCAAAGCACAAATGTATCAAAACGACAAAAGTGTTTTGTCTACCCTCTTACCTAACGCGGCGGAGACACTTCATATCCGTTTCCCGACTGTTTGATGGTGTTCTTCTCGTCTAGTCCGTGTGACTACAAATGCTAGATGGAAGGATCCGGACGTTGTCATTATTATAAAGTATGTCATAGGGAAAGTTTACAATTTCTTAGGGAAGAATGTTGCTTTTCAAATATTGTTTTTCGAAATACTTCACGGGATACACCCAGAGAGACATAATAAGTAATTTAGGAGTTGAGGATTCAGGTTTGAGTTAAGTCAAGTCATTTAAACATAGGCTATAAATTTTTTTACTTGAATATGATATATTGTGACATTTGATATACATAATGTGAAATCACACACGCGCAACACACAAAATTACATTTAAAAATATATATATTTTGGAAAATATTTTATATAAATATATATATATATATTTCATATAAATATATATTTTTCTTTTTCTCATATTCGTGTATGTTGTTAAGTGTCACAGCAACGCATGCGCGTAACCAGGTGTGAAACCGTATGAGAACCCTCGCCTGGAAAACACACTTGTGGGAAGACGAAACATGAATCAGAGTTTCATACTGACTCCTGCAGGCATCTTCTCAAACGTGTTGGAAGAAGGGGAAATAACAAGCAACATTCACCCCCTAATTATATATTTCTGGACTTTCCACATTTCCAAAAGTAATTCCGAGCATTTCATGGATCTGACACTTTGGGAAAAGCCACGAAGTAGTGTAGTGTGTTCTTTTTGAATAACAGCGCCTGGGAAACAGAGGTAAGTGACTCTTCTTCTTCTTCATGGCTTGTAAACATAGTCATGTGTTTGGTTATGACTATGTTTTAGTGCCATGTGGCATTCACAGTAGTAATACATTAACCTTCTTCTAAGAGAGATTGAGGAAGTTTGCGCCCAGTCACAAGGCGTGAGTAAGATGTAGATTTTAGGATTTCTTTTTCTCATTTTTTTTAAATAATGAAGTTTGTAGGAAGCGTTTAATGACTTTTCTCAGATGATACATTATTGAACGAATTTCAAGAGACACGTGACAACGCGAATTGTCAAGATTTATCTATCGTATTCTCTCTCTACACCTAACCTACTGTTATTATTAATAGGCTACTAATGTTATTGACTATTGTTATTATTATTATTATCATCATCATTGCGGAATTATTAGTGAATTACTATTTGTGAATGATATTATTCTGGCCATACCGTTTTCTAGTTTTCGAATCCCGGATACGACTGCGCCTCATTAAATAAATAGCTTAAATAGCTATATATAGATATTGATTTTTTAAAGATATATATGCACTGTAATTCCATTTAGCTCTGTAATACTGTTACAGCTCATGAAAATATCTTGCCCAGGCAGCGATTTAAAAAAAAATCAGCCTATAGTACAAAACAGAGATAATAGCTGCTCTTTCCTAGTGCATATTTAAAGGCTTTCTTCTCACCAGTCTGGACTTGATCTGCTCATACCGAGAGACTCCAGTAAATGAGGCAGCACTGCATCAGTTATATCAGAGCTTAGATGGACAGGACTGCAGTTTACACCCTGTAGTTTTCACGCCCTTGTTTATTCATTTAAACCCGTATAATTGGGATGGTCAACTACAAATAAGAATGTTCAAGTCAGTGGCGGACCCCCAAAAAATTTAATAGGGGTGGCCAGAGGAGGCCACAGCAAATCTTGGCCAAATAAATATTAGAGTAATGTTATACGTATTTACTTTTGTTTCTTAATATGATTTTAATTAGCAACTAATTACTCTTTAAATGGTGTAGTTATTTTCCTTAAAAATAATTACACATCAGCAAATATATGCGCAAACAAAACAAATTAGGCTATTTAAATATGTAATAATATTTAGTTTACAAGATCGCCGGCGGCCTCAGATCATTGTTGTTTCACATTCACAGCACGTTAAAACGTCTCACTCTTACTTGATCTGGGTAAACTGTGTGTCATTAGAAAGATTCAAGGCTCCAGCTTCGATATTTGACCACTTTTTATGATAAAACTCGGTTGCAGTGAAAGTAATTTCTTAATTTATGTCAGGAGTGCACAATAATACTTCGGTAATGTATATTTTGAATAGAATAATAACAAACATTCATATTCAGTCACATCTGCTGCGGTTTATTTGTGCTCACATAGCTTCACTGAACCGCTTATAGTCCAAAAGTGCGCATATACTTGGAGCAATACTGATGTGTTTACACAAGTTTACTTAATATTTCTTCAGACAGAATCATAAAGCTCATAACCCGCCCTGTCTCTTCCGACCGCATTGTGTCCACAGGAAACCCAGAGAAACGTTTCTGCACACGAATATGAAGCTAATAAACACACGATTAGGACAGTATATAATTGGTATGTCATTTACATGAGATTTGGGGTATTTTCATAACAATAAAGAATGTTTAAATGAGAAGGGCAGTGAAACAGCTACTCTGGTGGCGCCAATCTACAATCTTTTTGGTGGCTTTTTAATTTTCTTTCACTTCATGAACTATTGTGAATTTACATTATGCATTTAAATTATTACCCACTGCAAAAATCACACTAGGGGTGGCCAGAGTTTATACAGTGTCCCTCGGTTCAAGGTGATGAATATATATATATAAAGGAAAAAGGCATGATCTCTTATTATTTCTTTCGTTGTTATGTGACAAAATATATTTATTTGAAATATCCCACATTTAGATTTTTTATGAAAAGGCACGTTTTGTTCAGGTCAAATAAGAGTAACCTTAAAAATATGTTGATATGACGTTGATGATATTTGCAAAACATTTTTTTTTTTTTTAAATACTAATTAAGTTGTGTACAGTACACTCATATTCAAAGTGCAAGTATTTAGTGTTTACACCACTAAATTAAAGATTTATCCTTTTTATAATTTTATTTATTATTGACCCATAAGTGAAGTGACTTATTATTAAATCAAATATATTATTATTATCAAAGACACATCTCGGAATTAAATCTGAATAAAGTTTCATAGGCAGCTACTCATGAATCTACAACATTCAGGGGGATTTTTTTTTTTCAAGGAACCAAATGGTCCCTTGAGAGGAAAGTTTTAATATAGAACTTTATTAATATAGTTTTTACACTTAAGTACATATGTTCTTTATGTTCCAAGTAACATCAAAATAATAAGTTATAATATAATATATAATAATACGTTTTTTTTACTTCTCAGTTGAGCTTAGTTTGGAGCATGAAGTTTTGGGAAAAGTATCTGGCCTTTCCTAAATTTTAACAGTGGAGGCGTGTGTGGCCGTGGGTAGGAATGCTCAGTGGAATATGTAAGCCTATGTTGCCATAGCAGCCACTGGCTCTTGCCAAAAAGTATTCCATACTGGCCCACACAGAGTCAACCTGCTACCAACCTTACTCAACTCGTGAACAATTTACTTAAGTGTCAGCTTGAGAGACTAGAGTGTTCATTATATAAGATGCATCAGTGAAGTTTTGAAATAATGCATTCACTTTCACATATTTTATTATCATTATTATTATTTTTAACGGAATAGGACAGATTCATGTAAAAATAAAACACCTTTATTACATACTTCTTGAAAATGTAATCTCAGTTCCTCTTCACTTCCCATACAGTTTGGTATAAATGATGCTTCTGTTATGTCGTCTTTAAGAACAATGCAAGTGTTTTTTGAATGGTCTGTGTGAATGCAGAACAAAAACAGCAGAGATGTGCTATTAGTCAGACTGTGACACATGGTTCTCACATGGCCAGGAGAAAGACAGAATCAGCGAGGGAGTTTCCCTTGGCCATTGAAGAGCAACGGTCAGAAGGAATAAGTAGGCACATGATTGTGTTGGAAATAGCAATTCTAGGAAAACGGTGACAAAACTTTAGAGAAAAACATAGATGTGTACATGAATAATTTACTGTAAGACAGAGGACTCAGTTACTGACTTAAAGACATCCTCCTGAACTGGTCAGAACTTCCTTTTTTTCGTCAAGTGCAAACACGAACACCACAAAGAAGAGAAACAGAGATACGTTGCCAAAGGAGTTGAAATCTCACTGTCGTTCTGAAGATGCAGGGTGACCCTGTGTACGACTATCCTGACGCTCGGCCCGTGGCGGACAGACGGGCATGTCAACAGAGAGGATCCCTGAGGAGCATCAGTGTACTGGACCGGCTCTTGTTGACACACCCTGTGTGGCTCCAGCTCTCCATTAACTCGGCTCCAGCTCTACATATCCTGCGGCGTGAGCCCCCCGGGGTGAGCAGCACATCCGTACCACCATCTGGTTTGAAAATAGACAGTTACAGCAAACTTTAACAGCATTTTTGGAAACTTTTGTTACCTTGCAGACTTTCCTGGTGCGCAGGTCCAGTACATCGCAGAAAAAAATGCTGTGCGTTCGGCTGGCAGACGACAGCATGCCGTCCTTCTTCAAACAGGTTGTCATCCGAGAAGAGGACTCGGGTGAGTATGAAAGGCACAGTTTTATATAGGAATATATTAATGTAAACAAGCAATACATCTTGAAGAAAAAGCAACAACAATAAATATACATTTTAATATGTAAAAAAAGGCATGTATTATATAAAGATTAGTATAAGTCAGTCGTATTATTCTCTTTTTATTTTCAGTTGAATTTTTTTGTCGGCTTAAGTTATCTAACCAGACTATTTCCCTTTTATCAACAGCCTTCTCTTTGGAAAGCTCAGCTATCAGTTTCCCAGACCTGTGCAGACTCATTGCTTTCTACTGTGTTAGTCGGTATGGATTAGTATTTACTATTTTGTACCTACAACAACAGCATGGCACTCCCCAAATATGACATTTCTATTCCATGATTCTCATATATCTGTAGGGATGTTCTTCCTTTCACTCTGGAGCTGCCTGAAGCAATTGCTAAGGCTTCTTCACACAAACAGTTGGAGTCGATCTCTCATATGGGTGTGGGTAGGTACAACATTCAGAGTCTGTTAAAATGAACTGCAGGTTTGAAAGAAGCCGTTCTGTAAGGCATGGTAGATCATTGCTTCTTGTATACGGTCTCTTTGTATTGTACAAAAAAAGGCTAAATTGGCAAAAAAAAAAAAAAATAAAAGCAAAAATGGCAAAAAAAAAAAAAAAAAGTGGCCAAAGTTTTTTAATGTGAAAGAAATTAATACTTTTATTAGCAAGAATTCAATAAACTGATCAAAAGTGACAGTAAAGGCATAATGTTACAAAATATTCCTATTTCAAATCAGTGCTGTCCTTTTGAACATTCTATTCATCAAAGAATTCAAAAATGTAATATGGTTCTTTTCAACCTTGATAATTAGAAATAATGATTTCTGACGTATCTTGTGACACTGAAGACCAGAGTAATGATGCTGAAAATTCAGCTTTGCATCACAGGAATAAATTACTTTTTATTTAAATTATATTCAAATAGAAAACAGTTCTTTTAAATTGTATGTGTGTGTGCGCCAATAACAGATACATTCATGATATATTGTTATTTTTAGAATTCATAAATGTCAGCTAATATGCATCATAAAATATGGTTATCATGATCTCGATGACCCTTCTGTATTCCACAGAGTTCTGGAGTTCCCACTTAAATGTTCGGGGTCCTCGCAATGAACCTCCTGCCACTGACAAACTCTTGCCTCCAACTCCAAGCCCACAAGACTGCTCAAAAAAAAAAGGGGCCAAAGTTTTTTAATGGGAAAAAAATTAATACTTTTATTAGCAAGAATTCAATAAACTGATCAAAAGTGACAGTAAAGGCATAATGTTACAAAATATTCCTATTTCAAATCAGTGCTGTCCTTTTGAACATTCTATTCATCAAAGAATTCAAAAATGTAATATGGTTCTTTTCAACCTTGATAATTAGAAATAATGATTTCTGACGTATCTTGTGACACTGAAGACCAGAGTAATGATGCTGAAAATTCAGCTTTGCATCACAGGAATAAATGACTTTTTATTTAAATTATATTCAAATAGAAAACAGTTCTTTTAAATTGTATGTGTGTGTGTGCCAATAACAGATACATTCATGATATATTGTTATTTTTAGAATTCATAAATGTCAGCTAATATGCATCATAAAATATGGTTATCATGATCTCGATGACCCTTCTGTATTCCACAGAGTTCTGGAGTTCCCACTTAAATGTTCGGGGTCCTCGCAATGAACCTCCTGCCACTGACAAACTCTTGCCTCCAACTCCAAGCCCACAAGACTGCTCAACGCCCATCAACCCAAACCCCACCCCGTTCCAGGAGCTTTGTCCAATCCAAACACGGAGTCCCTGCGAGCTAGATTACGGGGGAGGCAAAGGTTTATGTTTTGTCAACCCTCTTTTCCTACAAGACTACCCAGATCGCAACGCCATGCGCAGGCGTCATCATTTCAAAACCAGTGTGAAGGTTCGTGTCTCCACTGAAAATTCCAGCCCCTTGTCGCCCCCTGTCCTCCCACCACCTCCACCGCCGTTACTGGCTAAAGCCAAATGCAAAGCCAGATTGAAAGCTGCAAAGCAGATGACCCCACCTGTTGAAGTTCAGGCCAGTGAGGAAGCTATCAAGAAGACTGTGGAGGAAGCCACAGACTATATGCAACCTTGTGTAGTGTCACAGAAGAAAGCCAAGGTCACCTCTACTCTTTCTCCCACTGCTGAAGAAGACTATCAGATGCCTATAGCTCTTCAGAAGGTACTGAACCTTTTCAGAGCTGATTTTATGGGACATTTTAGTTTCATTTCTGAATTTTGAATGACTGCCTCTTTGCTTTTTTAGGCCCAGCTGAAAATCCTGGAGCAGAAAGGACAGGAAGAAGATGAGGAGGAGGAGGAGGAGGAGGAGGAGGAAGGGCTTGTGTTAGAACAACGACATGCTCCGTCTCTCAGTGAGCTGGACAGCAGCAGTTCCCTCAGCAGCCTCGACGAGGCGGAGGAGAGTCCTGAACGTCCTCCCCTCGTACGAGGCACTAGCAACCCCGTCATGCCGCCTCCAAGGAAGTCCATGTCCGCCCTGCGCAAAATGAGCGCCGCCTTCATATCCTTTTTTGCCCCTGAGAAGCGAGTGGCGCGGATGGTGGAGGACCTGTCTCGTGACCGTCGCATGGCGTTTGGTGCACTGGTTCAGGACTTCCTGAGGCAGCAGAGAGAGGCGCTGAAGCCACATTGCTTGACCTCTGCTGTACAGCTGCTGCAGGATTTGCGTTTCTTCATCAATCAGGCCAAAGCATTCCTTCTGGAGTGTGGAGAGCTGGAACCTCCGATAGAAACTCTTCTGACTGAGAATGAGAAAGGTATTTAAGTCAGTGTGATTTGACCTAATAATGTTGTTGGTATTATTTACACACTTAAATGTTGCAATACAACCATATTTTCCTGTGTGCAGACCACGCGCTGGAAAAGGCCATGTTCCGCTGTGTGCTAAAGCCTCTGAAGCCTCAGATTGATGCGGCTCTTCGGACCCTGCACAAACAAGATGGTTCCTTCCAGAGAATGATGGACAGTTTGCAAAGAGCCAAAGGAGCCTCACCGCAGAAGCTCTTTGGGGTTCAGGTGGGCGTTCCCGACGCCCCGGGCATTGAGAAAATTAAGCACAAGCTGACTCTAATGCAGCGGGCGTACTCACCCATTGACAAAGTGCTACTGCTCTTGCAGATCTGCAAACTCATTTACAAAGCCATGAAAAACAAATCAGGTAAGAGGTTTTGGAATTACACACATGTAGATTTATTTTTGCACATACAATACCATTCAAAAATCTCTTATGCTCATGTATCAAAAATACAGTTAAACAATAAAATTATGTGAAATATTATTACCATTTCTTTCAGTTTAATATATTTTAAAATGTAATTTATTCCTGCGATGCAAAGCTGAATTTTCAGCAGCCATTACTTCATTCTTCAGTGTTATGTGATCCTTCAGAAATCATTTAGATTTTGTGCTCAAGAAACATTTCTTATTATTATCAATGTGAAAAACAGTTGTGCTGCTTAATATTCTTTGATGAAAAGAAAGTTCAAAAGAAATACATTTATTTGAAATAGAAATCTTTGTAACAATGTCTTTAATGTCACTTTTGATTAATTTAAATCATCTTTGCTGAATAAAATTATTAATTTCTTTTAAAAATAAAAAACCTTACTGATATAACCAGTAAATAGTAAGATATAACTAGTATTGATGCACAATAAAATTGGTACCATATTGATTATTGGCTGATTTATCATATTGGTCAATATTGAATTGTACATGCTCATTTCCCATATTTTTATACTTAGATCACCTTAGCCATCATCTAACGTTTATCTATATTCTTAAAAACAGGGCAGGAATTTGGAGCAGATGACTTCCTGCCTGCTCTCTCCTATGTGATGGTGCTGTGCAATATGCCAGAGATCTCTCTGGAGGTGGAGTATATGATGGAGCTTTTGGAAAGCTCTTGGCTTACAGGAGAAGGTACGGATGAAAAGAGCTCCACAAACACTGCTTTCAGATATCCTTCTGAATTTTGAGCTCCACATCTAATCAATACATGAATACATGCCTAACTTCTATATTTTTTTACATTTGGTAAACTTACCCAACTCTTACCCAAACTCAAGTTTTCATTCTGTAAATAACTGTTGTTGTTATTATTATTAATTCTCTTGAAGGGGGTTACTATCTGACAAGCGTCTATGCCAGTTTGAGTCTGATTCTGAGTCAGCCGGAGGATGTGCCACCCAACGGCCTTACAAACCAGGCCAGAGAGTCTCTGAAAGAATGGAGCCGGCGTCGGAGCAACGAAACCACAAGTCCGAAAGACAACAAATTGCACCAGGTCAGATACACTGGTTGAACAAAGCACATCTACTCTATCTGAACTGTGCAAGTATAGTCCAAAAAAACAAGTTTTGTTTCTGTGCTTACAGAGGTTTATAAAGGTGCTGTTTCAAGATGGCGACACTAGCTTGGTAAAAACTCTCATGTGGAAGACTGCGCTCAACGGTGAGGCTATGGCTCAGCTCTGTGCTGTGAAGTTTGGAGTGGACCGGCCAGAGGATTACAGCCTGTACTGGAGGAGAGATGGGGTGTTAACACCTCTCCCGCCTAACGCCCAGATTCAAGACCTGCAGAGCATGGGCGTGAGTGGGGCTCCCCTTATTTACCAGGCGTCCGGTCAGGATGAAAGGTCCCAGAAGCTGAATAGAGGGAGTGCGGTGGATCTAACAGAGGCGGCTTCATAATATGGGATATTTTCGGATGTCACATGTAGGTCAAAGCAATTCTGCATTTTATACAACATGCCTGATTTCTCACAGAAAGGCTGATGAAATATTAATAATAATATGCTCATAATGGTAACCATTTATTTAATGTTGACTGTAAGATAAGATTACACCTCTTAAAAATAAAGGTTGTTTTTTGACATCTGTGGTTCCATGAAGAAACATTAACATCCATGGAACCTTTCCATTACACAATATGTTCTTCATAGTAAAAAGGTTCTTTAGATTTTTTTTTTTAACCAAACATTCTTCTATGGCATTGGAACCTTTATTTTTAAGATTGTAGATCAACCTGTTTAGTGTCCATTACTGCTAATCACTGATTGTGTTTAGCTGGTGTGTGATATTTCATTGGGCTAAATTATTAAGCAATTGTTTGTGTATTATGTTTAATCTTCTTATAGGTTGGTTATTAATGACTGGTTTCATTACTCCAACTCTCAGTTCTCCGTAATTAACCAATTATTATGAGATGGTCAGTATTGAGAGATTGGATTTTTTTCTTATTGTTCATCTTGTATCATGGTAATATTTATATGAAATGCATTGGACAAATGTTTTGGTATTCTGAAAGTAAAAGACAATAAAATACCTTCAGAAATAATTGGTTTTATTTGGTAGAGACTGTTGGTTTTCACCACCCACACTGAACACTGACAACATGTTTTGAGAAACAAAAAATCCTTTAAACCAGTGAAGAATTTATATTCTCGAGAACGAATTCTCCTAGATACCAGTGAATCAGCAGATGAACTCTAGACTGGATATGATCTAAAAGTAGCAACAAGTATGTTTCCATTTTAAAGTAAGTTGAGAAAGTGTGTTACGTGTTGTGATTACATAAGTCCCACCCTCACACAGCAAGTTCACTCTTGTCAGCGCTTCCACATGCCTATGTGGGAAGTGTGGGCTGCGGTCTGATTCGAAGTAGGAACTGAAATTTCTAATTCAAACTAATCAGAGTTGCCTTTGTTTAGAAGTGAATAGACCAAATAGAAAGAAGATCAGTGGGAAAGGTAAAATACTGGGTGTTACATTTGTGTGTGCGGTTCTTCCTTCCTCCTACATGTGAATGGTTTTATAATCATTACCAGTCCCTTCCATGTGCACTCTTCAGCCTTTTGTTCATTTCTGAAAGTTGCTGTGGCTCAGTGTGGTCTAATACTTGTCTGAGAGGATGTCTCCCACAGCACTGTGTCGTCTCAGCACCAGCAGGACGAGTCCGTGCAGGTCATTTGCAGCAGCTGGGCCTCAACCTCCTCGGCATTGTCTGGGAAGCGTTCGACGAAGGACTGGATGAGCCCTGCAGCACTGCCTTCATACTCAACCAGCTCCACAGCGTCACCTACAACATAAACAGCAGCACATTATTCCTCTTATGCATATGTGTTGCTGTGTTACTATGACTCTGATCATATGAGAATGGTCATTTTTTGGTACATGGCTATGAAAGGAGACCGAACACGAACCTTTGATATAGGTGTTAGCCTGGACAAACATCTTGCGAGCTTCCTTACGGAGCAGAACCGTCTCTCTGAGGTGTAGGAAATTGTGGGTCCCGTCAGCAGTCACGGCAGAATAGCCTTCATACAGAGCCCTTCCTCTCTCCACGTCAGCTGTGGACTTGTGCACCTTTACAAAAAGAAAATGATCAAACCAAAATACAAACTCATTTGGTATTGCTGAACAGAACCATGGCTATTTGCAGAAGCACTGAACCTCATTTCCGTACCCTCAGAGTTAAAAAAATAAAAAGGTAACGATGAGATAAACTTAAATCTCTTAAAATCGTCATATTTATATTTTAATATATATCATATCTCAAAATTCACAATTATGAGGAATAAAGTAGCACTGTGATATAAAGTCACACTATGTAAAAGTTTATTACTTAATAAACTAAGATAAACCCTAACTGAAATAAAAACAAATACAATTATTTTAGATATTTGCCAAGTTAACATTTCTCATTTTCATTTAGTTTCACTTGAAGGACTAAAATCACTAAAACAGAAATAAAAATGAATAATAACAATAATAATAATAATAATAATAAAAAACAACTATATAAACATATAAAAAAAACTAATATAAATGACAAAAAATTACTAAAATGAAAACGGAAATTATGAAAATTATCAAAATATTAATAAAAATTAGGGCTGTCAAACAATTAACCGCATCCAAAATAAAAGTTTTTGTTTACATAATATATGTGTGTGCACTGTGTATATTTATTATGTATATATAAAAGCATGTATATATTTTAAGAAAAATATGTTGTTTATATATATATAATATATTTATATATAATATATAATACAATAATATAAATGTACATACATGTAAATATTTTCAAAATATATACTGTGTGTGTATTTATATATACATAATAAATAAACAGCACACACACATATGTAAACAAAAAATCGTTTGACATCACTAATAAAAACTAAAATAATATATTAATTATACTTCAATAGCACTGATATAAAGTCACATTATTGTATAATTATTATATTTTCATAACAGGAGGCTAGTGTATGTGGTGCAGATTTAAGTTAAAAAAAAACTAGAGTTCCATTTGAACCCAGTTAGCAGGCTTGTACCTGCAGTTTACAGAGGAACCTCTGGATGGCGCTCTTGCCCACTGTGTATATCTTGCTGCGGTCGAGTGTTATGACAGCATCTGGCCGTCCATCTGCCCCTGTACACTCCCTTAGACCAACCAGTCCCTCTCCGGCCTCCAGCAGAACCCGCAAAATCACAAACCGGGCCTGCATGTGTGCCTACGAAGGCGAGACATCCAGGATAGCGTTAAGACTTGCAGACAATCAAGAGAAACAGTAATGATTTCAGGGCATTCACACAATCTCACCTGTCTCCAGCTCTTGCTCTCTGGCGTGTAGAACTCCAGCCCCAGCAGACCGGCACGCACCATGTTCAGCCAGTTCACGTATACTACCTCCTCTGCATCCTCTCCTTCATGCCCGAAAATACTGCGGCACACACACATTCCTCAGCATCCATATCTCAGCAATTCCAGCTGAGTGAATTCATGCAGAAGTGACTAAATGTTCAGTGACTCACCTGAGCACCTGTTTGTTGAGACACAGGTAGAGACCTACACACTCAGCTCGACACTCCTCATAGGACGAGGCAATGGTGGAGAACTTGCTGTCCCATGTCTCGCTACCCTTGTACCAGCTCGAG
Organism: Sinocyclocheilus rhinocerous; assembly: GCF_001515625.1. Classification (NCBI taxonomy): domain Eukaryota; kingdom Metazoa; phylum Chordata; class Actinopteri; order Cypriniformes; family Cyprinidae; genus Sinocyclocheilus; species Sinocyclocheilus rhinocerous. Next base: position 2,211,938 of record NW_015652998.1, on the reverse strand, counting down.
ATCTAAAATCCAAAATGTAAATTTCATGACTGTGATTTGCGATGCACAGTTTATAAAGAGCATAAAACACAGTGGAATCCACTAATGAATGTGATGAAAAGCTTTTTAAAAAAAAAAAAACACTCACCAGTTCTCCTGTTTCTGGATTACGAACAGCAGTTTGATCAAAGTTGTATTTTCCCTTATCATCCTGTTTCAAAACAAACACATAAGATGAAGAAACTGTGAGACATTTGTATTCATGAAATATTCTGGGTCAATGCAACTATGTTCTATTGAGAGTTTTCAGTGTCAAATTCAACTCAAATAGCAGACACACTGCTAAAAGACTATTTAGGCAACTTCATAGCTCAAATAACACTCCTGTCTGTACAGAAGAATTAGTGTTTCAACAACAACAAAAAAACAGTAGCATTCAAAAGTTTGGGGTCTGACTGGTTTTGAAAGAACTCTTTAATGCTCACTAAGGCTGCATTGATTGAATCAAAAATACAGTAAAAATATTGTGAAATTTTATTACAATTTAAAATAACTTTATATTTAACTCAATATATTTACAAATATAATTATTCCCGTGCTGGCAAAGCGGAATTTTCAGCAGCCACTGCTCCAGTCTTCAGTGTCACATGATCCTTCAGAAATCATTCTAATATGCTAATTTGGTGGTCAGGAAACATTTTATTTTCATCAAATTTGAAAACAGCTGTGTTGCCTAATATTTTTGAGGACACCGATGCATTTCTTTAGGATTTTTTGATGACTAGACCGTTTAAAAAAGCAGCATTTATTTAAAATTGAAACTTTAAAGACATTATAAATGTCTTTACTGTCAGTTTTGATCAACATAATGTCTTTGGTGAATAAACAAAACAAAAAAAAAAATGTACTGATCCCTAACTTTCCTTTTTAGCACATGTAGTCACATATATACAGCAATATGTTGATCTGCCTGTGCTTTGCTACCTGTACAAAGAGCTTCCCGCTGCCATGACCCAGCAGCTCATGGAGTCCCACCTGCACCTCAAAAGAAGGACCCTTCCATTTGATGTACAGGTCCTACAGGAATAAGCCACAGAGGAAGAGATCTAAGACTCTGAGCCTCCATTACAACATGTTTGATTCATTAGAATTTCACAGACAGCAGTCATCCGTCTTACTTTGTCGTTCTCCTCAAGAAAGGTGAGCTTGTCTTTCTGTGTGGCATATGCAACTGCCAGCACATTCCCAAGAGAGACGTTCTTGAAACCTTCTGTCTGTCTGATGTCGTCATCTACAGACCGATAAATGGTTGAACATTCATCAATAAGACCTGACTGCACATGGAAAAAAATCATGTTGGATAAGAGGGCTTACAGTTTGGAATGTTGATTCCAGCAGGGATGCCGCTGCCGGCGAAGGTGAGTACGTCCAGGGAGATGAAGTCTGGGTGCTTTGCTACCTGTACAAAGAGCTTCCCGCTGCCATGACCCAGCAGCTCGTGAAGTCCCACCTGCACCTCAAAAGAAGGACCCTTCCATTTGATGTACAGGTCCTACAGGAATAAGCCACAGAGGAAGAGATCTAAGACTCTGAGCCTCCATTACAACATGTTTGATTCATTAGAATTTCACAGACAGCAGTCATCCGTCTTACTTTGTCGTTCTCCTCAAGAAAGGTGAGCTTGTCTTTCTGTGTGGCATATGCAACTGCCAGCACATTCCCAAGAGAGACGTTCTTGAAACCTTCTGTCTGTCTGATGTCGTCATCTACAGACCGATAAATGGTTGAACATTCATCAATAAGACCTGACTGCACATGGAAAAAAACCGTGTTGGATAAGAGGGCTTACAGTTTGGAATGTTGATTCCTGCAGGGATGCCGCTGCCGGCGAAGGTGAGTACGTCCAGAGAGGTGAAGTCTGGCTTGAGGAAGCGGTCCTTCTCAAAGGCTGGAGGCCAAGGCAGCTCTGGTAGTAAGACTTCGGCCGAGCTCACCAACTGAGCAAAGCGAGCGCTCATGGCCTTGTTCACCACGGCAACAAAACCTGATGGATGAGACGGTAAGTGTGGAGGAGAGAGAGACATAGTGGTCGTAATTGGGTATCTACAAGAGTTCCTGGGTTGTTTTAAGCATAGTCAGTGTCATTTCCTGTTTTACACCACAGTTCAAAAGTTTGGGGTCGGTTTTTGAAAGAATTCTGTTATGTTCACCAAGGCTGCATTTGTTTGTTAAAAAAATACAGTTTAAACATTAATGATGTGAAATATTTCAATTTATAATAATAGTTTTCTATTTTAATATATTTTAAAATGCCATTTATTCCTGTGATGGCAAAGTTCAATTTCCAGAAGCCATTACTCCAGTTTTCAGTGTCACATGTAGCGTCTGGACCATTCAGACACACAATATAGTTTTGTTAGTTATATTTAACAAATACTCCGTAACACCCCTCAGTTAACAAGCCATATGAGGGCCTGTGGACCCTTCCCCCGAAATGCGTCTTAACACCTCAGGAAGGCAGAATAGGCCTCTGATTCCATGGCAACCAATGCTGATCTAAATATTTATAATTAATTATAACTAGTTATGATTAATTATTCATATTTCCCCTTTGAGCTGATTCGCTACACACATGATCCTTCAGAAATCATTCTAAATATGGGTCACATTTACCGTTTCTTGTTACTATCAAATAGAAAACAGTTGTGCTGCTTCATATTTTTGTGGAAACCGTGATACTTTTTTAAAGATTTTTTTTAACATTATACACTAATGATCAATGTAATGTGCCATTGCTAAATAAAATTATATATAAAAAAAAATACTGATCCCAAACTTTTAACCAGTAGGGTTTTATTCATGTTGGTCACAAAGATTTTGAGGTAATAATAATAATAATAATAATAATAATAATAATAATAATAATAATAATAATAATAATAATAATAATAATAAACAAAGATTTTGAGGTAATAATAATAATAATAATAATAATAATAAATAAATAATAAATGATTGTCAAACTAATTAAGATTTTCTTTCAAGAAATTAATTCTTTTAATTAGCCTTTTTTTTAATAATATCATTTTATGTCTGCCAAAAAATGTATGTCTTTTTTTCCCCCCCAGAAATTAAAAAAATGAATCATAGAAGAGGTGTTCAAGCCATCCTCCTGTATGTTTGTACTGCATAATGCATTTTTAAATAAATCTGGGCAAAACAATAAGCATCATTTTGTTGACCCACAAATATTTGAGCTCACCTTCAAATTCCCCCCTTGAGCCAAATGGATCTCTGTAGCTCTCAATAAAACCAATGTAACTGTTGAAAAAAAAATGAACAACAACAACAACAAGGTTTTAAAAAGAATGAGCAAGCATAGTATAAATAAGCATAGTTCAACAACGAAACAAAGCTTCTAGGCTTATGTCAACAGCCTGGTCTATTAAATATGGGTCAGTCACCTCTCCACAATAGGTCCTTTGTCTTTTATCCAATAGCGGGACCCTTCTTTATGGGCTTCCACTGAGCCACAGGTGAAACTGCGGGTATACTCCTCCAGCATCCTCTTCTGGTTCTCATTGGCTGCATAATCCTAAGACAAAAAAACCTTTACTGATGCTTTAAAAGGTCATGCTATTCATTTCACATCCAAAAGTACCAATGAATCAGTGTTTTTTTTTTAGGTTGAACATTGCCATACCTTGGCTTTTTCCAAGTTCTGACACACTTTCTCCATAAGAAAGGCATAATCGCCTCTCTTAACAGAGAACACAGAATCCTCAAATTCATATTTGCCACAACAAACTTCACTCTTTCCCTCAACAGCACAGTCTGCAGATGGGAGGGAAATACCGGCAATGAGAAAACAGTCAAGAGAAGGAAAAAAACAAATGAAAAGTGATTTATATCAAACTGGATTTAAGCTGCTCTGTATACTCACCCTTCTCGGCAGATGCCAGACGCACCTCATAGCACCGCTTCCCATCTATTTCAGTCTTGAACAGACGGGTGTTGTAGGCACTCAGGTTCTACAAGGATGATTATTATTGGTAAACTAGTAGATTTGTGCAGAAATAGCTGCTGTCAGTAAAGGATACAACAAGATCATGGGTTCGATTTCCAGGGAAAGCAAGAACTGATTAAATGTGTACCTTGAATGCAATGCAAGTCTCTTTGGATAAAAGTGTCTACCAAAATGCACAAATGTAAACGAATGAATAAGCTACAATATTGTTCAACTGGTTAAAATTAATGCATTAGCTAACATGAACAATAATGTTACAATACTTTTACAGTATTTATTAACCTAGACTAATGTTCATTTATTAACACTTAATTCATATTTGTTCATAGTACTTATGTTCATTTATACGACCTGAAATGTTAAAACACATATTAGTATATTTAGAAATTAACCTAGATTAATAAATGCTCTTGATGTATTCTTTATTGTTAGCTCAGAACATGGATTCATTAATGCTAACAAAATTAACGTTATTGTAAACTGTTATTGACATTTCTTCCAAAATTATTAATTAATTTTATGCACTTGGCAGATGCTTTTATTTAAAAGGTATTCACTGTTTGACATTTTCCCAATACGTGTGTTCCCTGGGATCAAAATACATGATAAAAAAAAAGTAAAAAAATAAAAATAAATAAATTATATATATATATCAAATTCTGTCAATGATAACAAAAGCAGGAATTTAATAAAAATATTTACATATATTTATATAAAAAGTGTATATATCTTACTTCTTAAATGTATATACAGTGGGTACGGAAAGTATTCAGACCCCCTTAAATTTTTCACTCTTTGTTATATTGCAGCCATTTGCTAAAATCATTTAAGTTAATTTTTTTTCCTCATTAATGTACACTCAGCACCCCACATTGACAGAAAAACACAGAATTGTTGACATCTTTGCAGATTTATTAAAAAAGAAAAACTGAAAAATGCTCAGTATTTAGTAGAAGCACCCTCTTGATCTAATACAGCCATGAGTCTTTTTGGGAAAGATGCAACAAGTTTTTCACACATGGATTTGGGGATCCTCTGCCATTCCTCCTTGCAGTCAATATGGGGTGCTGTGTGTACATTAATGAGGAAAAAAAATTAACTTAAATGATTTTAGCAAATGGCTGCAATATAACAAAGAGTGAAAAATTTAAGGGGGTCTGAATACTTTCCGTACCCACTGTATATTACTATGTATCTTTATGTTAATACTTCATATAACATTTAATTTATGTGGTAATAATAGGCGCAAATAATTTGCCTCAATGATTTTTTGTATTCGAGTTACTCGAGGTATTCTAGGAATCGTTTCAGCCCTAATAACAGGGGTGTAACAATATGCTCACGTCACAATTTTTTCAATACACAAGACTGTAGTGTTGGGTCGTTCTTGAACGAATCTTTAATGTGACTCGGGAAGATCGAGTCGTCTCGGGGAGTGATTCGTTCAGTCGCGCATGCGCAACATCCTATAGGTTCTGTACTGGAATTAGTCTTTCATATTACTTCAATGAACTAGCCGGATCTCTCACATGTGCACTATACCTTGGAGTCCAGAAATTTCTGGGCAAACTCTGCGTCTTCTAAGCAGCAGTTCCCTGAGAAGTACGCCGAGATCCCCTAGGAGAAAGGCATTATTAGGTAAAACACCATACCAAGTCAGATTGTATGATATTTTAAATGTATTTTACCTTCTCACCCAGACCGAGCTGTTTCTGCTTGTCTTCTAGGGAGTAGAGGAGCTCACAGCAGCAGCCCCACAGTGTCTCCATGTCGCCAGGGCTCTGTTTAAAGGCCAGACTCTCCCACACCAGAGCCTTGAACTTCTCCTGCATATTAAAATAGGCAGAATTATCAAACACTACAACTTATATTATTACATAAAATTCTGATAGAGCACAAATGGGGCATATTAAGTAGGGTATTTGACCTTTGGTAGGTTGGGGATGAATTTGGTGTCCCCAAATGACTTGTAGTTCCCCATGTTTGCATAAAGTCCAGCAGCATATACGAGGAAGGCCTGGAAACAGACAGAATGTTGTTACGAAAAATGAACACAGAACGCATGTTAGCTAACTTTGGTGTTCGTAACAGGTTGTTTCACCTGATACTCCTCTGCGCTCAGTCCAGCAGCAGTTGCCACTGCCTCCAGCTGCTGTGGCGCCTGTGCGTGGAACATTTTCTGCAACAGTACGTAGATGTTGGCAGACTCAGGAGAGGTCTGGATCAGCACGATCAGTCCACCGTACCAGGACGCCCGAGAGAGGTAGTGTGCATACATTTGCTCTTTGGGAGACAACAGCCTGAAAGCCTCCCGGCAGTCCAGAGCAGAGATCCCGATGTCATTTGGGAGGTAATACTGAGAGTCCACCATTTCAGTCTTTAGGCAGCTTGATCCCTCTCCACTGAAAATTCACAAAAACATAAGTCATTGATTAAATATCTTACTATGCAAAAGCACAAAATCACCTGGTTATTATTTGGGGATTCACATCACAGCTTCACATCTGAACTTCTCTCTACGCACACATAGCTAATACAATCCAATAGTTATACAGTAAGATGTAAAAATGCAAACACACAAAGTCAGAAGTTTGGATTTTTGCTGAAAGGTCAATCAGCACTGACAAAGAGAGTTTCTCTTTCACTTCTGGGACTTTACTGATCAGCTAATACTGTTAGCACACTTGATAGAGCAGGAAATCAGACAATGAAATCCCGCAAATCTGTGCCATGCATAACATATGCGATAATTCACTATATAATTATCTTATCATCTATAATAGCCAACGTACGGTTTCTCTTTAAGCAATATATAATATCCAAGAGATTAACAACAACACGTAACACAACTTCTACCTGAATTATGCGTTCAGGTTCACTCCTGTCAAAAAAATTAGCACCAGCGTCCGACTCTACTTCCGCTACTCATTCAATTGAATGACCCGCCCCTCAGCCAATCAGATGACGGAAAAGATAATTGACAGGCGTGAGAACCAATAGGAACAGCGGGTGAAAAGATTTCGCGTCGTAGGGATTGCAAATGAAATAATAGTTTTGTCAAAAGCAGCTTTAGGAGGGATTTTTTTATGTGTGTGTAAAAATATTAACATATATGTTTAATATAAAAAAAGAAAGCATCGATATAGATGATTTCTGGCATTAGTGGACTGGAATCTTAGCTAATGTTGTTGAAATGAACGTGTATTGTTTATCAGTTAAAGGGGTCATATGATGCTGCTAAAAAGAACATTATTTTGTGTATTTGGTGTAATGAAATGTGTTTATGCGGTTTAAAGTTAAAAAAACACATTATTTTCCACATACGGTACATTATTGTTTCTCCTCTAAGCCCCGCCTTTCTGAAACGCGTCGATTTTTACAAAGCTCATCGGTCTGAAAAAGCGAGGTATGCTGTGATTGGCCAGCTATCCAATGCGTTGTGATTGGCCGAATACCTCAAGCGTGAGACGGAAATGTTACGCCAATGATTCCTAATTGCATCTACTTCCGGAAGGCCAAATAAAGTGCTTTTGCTTTCGCACTGAAACACAGCGTCTCCCTGACATGGCTGCATCAACACTACTGCTGTTCCTGAAACCACGCCTTCTTTCTTTGCGTGCACATTTGGGCGGTGTTATGCAAATCTTCGCACATCGTGACGTAGACATGTGGGGTGTGTTAGAACGAGCCGTTTTAGGTAGGCTGACTCTTAACTTTTATAAAGAATATCTCTTTGGATTTGAGACTTTAGTCTTTGCAACTTTACAGATCTTTTTTATGCACCAAGAGCTTGTAACACTCCAAAGAGAAAGGAAAAATTGAAATCGCATCATATGACCCCTTTAAGTACTTAAGTGGAATTCGTTTCCCAGCACTCTAAACTTTCTGTCAACAGGAAATTGTCTATCGGCATGGTCTGAACGGCATCGCGACCACCCAGGATCATTTATCTGTTGTGCTGTGGTGGTTTTCTGACAGTCACACTGGCAGATGAGAATAGTTGGCCATGCATACATTTAGGTGTGAAATAATGAAGGTGAAACAGCCCAGCCCAAAGAGATTAAATAAACTAGAATAAAGGTTAAATCAATTAAAAAAACAAGTCAATCAGTCAGTCAATTTATCTTTTAAACCTTGAAAACTACTTCACTACATTGAGGTAAGTAACTTAATTAATGATAAACAAGTAGTAGGCTTTTTTTTTTTTTTTTAACAAGTAGTAAATACTTCAAGAAATTCCATTTCTGGAATTCAATTTCTGTTCACTATTCTAATAGTATTTTATCATAAAAACTGAGCATAACCCCCGAACATTAAAATCAGCTCAGTGTTTATTCCAGTCGTGGGAGACTGGCACACTGCTGAAGGGTGGGAATGGTAATCAATGTGGAGTCAGGGCATCAAGATGATCCAAGTGGCGCCAGATGAGAAGATAGTAACCTCTTGTTCAGATGTCTGAATGGGTCAAGCACCTTCTCATGAACCGTCATTGGCTGCATTATACTGGCCTCAGCTTTTCTCTTTTCTTTGTTGGCTGATAGAGGTGTAATGCCAAATGCACAACTTTTAATAAAATGTAATATAGTATGTATAATAAATGAAAGAAAATAATATATTTTTCTGTTTATTGAGATAATGTAGATGTCCCTTAAGTAAAAGGTGAGTAAAAGGTGGTGGTGTTGTGTAAAAAAACAATACAAGACAAAAATAATTGGTTAGCATAATTTACATGCATATATATTTAATAAGTAGTCTGACCAGCATGCTTTATCTCAGTTAACAAAGATGTGGTTTAGAGCAAGCCAATCACAGAAAATAAATGTCAATAAATCACATACATGCAACAGGTCACTGGGATGGCACAATTGCCTGTATGTTCATTCTCCTTACTAGAGGAGAAGGAAATTGGAACAATTCAGACACCATTTTGCACAAATTATTCCTTTTAGTTTTTTACATTAGACTGGAATTTCTTTACAGATGACCGTGATTCTACCTTGGTTCTATGCCACCCAATATTTTCTTTGACCAAAAATGGATCCGTGTATCTGCATTTCAGAGATAAAGTGAAGTGGGACCGACATGAAAATGAAGATCTCCTCTGCAGTGATACCACCTATGTAATGTATCCTTACAGATATGTTTGGGCATTGAACAATGGACTACTATTACAAACCTAGGCTCAAACATGCTTTTCAGCGATCCATGTGGAGAATGGGTAATTCTAAGGTAATGTTTCAAGCATTTCGAGGCATCAGATTTGTTAGTTTTTACATTGTACTACAATGTGTCATATTTGTTGTATTGATGGTAGTTAGATATGTTTTGAAGAATGTTAAGAGATTATTTCAAGTTTTTTCTTCTTATTTCAATCTTTCAATATCTAATATGATCTCTACATTTATTTTTGTGCTTTGTTTGAATTACTGGATTGTGTAATTGTGTTTTGGTCTGTAGCCGAGTGCCACAACCTCTTGACACTGTCTGTATTTGTATGATAGTGGCAGTTATCTTTATCTTAGTTAACTCAAGTTCAAGTTAACTAGGAATAAGAAAATATGATTTTTATTTATATGATATTTTTTTATATTGCTGTAAATTAATGTAGAATGTACAATCTTTTTTTAAACTGGTAGTAGTTTTCCTGGAATCACAAGTGGCAGTTATTATTCAAAACCGAATGTTTATCTACAAGATCTGAATTCTTAGAAAAGTAAAAGACCATCTTGTTTTGACAGAGGCAAACCTATTGGTGATTAATGGCCAGCTGTCACATGGAACACGAGGGGAGGGTCTAAAGGACCCTAAAGAGAAAGTGGTTATAAACATGAACATGCCCAGAGATTACAACCAGTTATCTGTGAGTATGTCAGTTGCTCATTTTTTGAACATGACCACGATGCCTGACATGAGCACATGATCGCTTTGAGTCATCTTACATTTTAAAATGACTTTAAAGCATTTGGAAACGTTTAGGGATCAACTGAGTAAAGAGTGCCATGGAAAAGCTAGAAGAAAGCAAATATTCATTGAGCAGAATGAAAGGAGGTGAGTACAAAAACTAAACCTAGTCAATGACAGTCACATGCAGATACAAAGGTTTTTGCGCAAAACAAATATTGAATGTAGACACACTATGCATTCAGAGTCTACCAATGTTTGAAATATAATTTATTGATCCCAAGCTGCATTTACAATTCATTTTTAATGATTTTTTAAATAGTGCCAATGAATTCATGAGAACTATTCTGAGGATTTGGGACAAAACAAACATACTCAAACAAATTATATTTAATTTTTAGCATATTTTAATTAGAAGAAAAACATAAAATGCTGAAATTGGGAAGGAAATGGGTATTTTAAAATAATTAAATGTAGTTATTGTCTTTCTGGTGGCATGCAAAATCATTGCTATAATGTCTTTTACATAGTGTGTTTGCAAATTACAAAAATATTCAGATAATTCCCAAACAGCAAATCGGCCATTTGCAAAAAGGCACTATGAAACAGTTATAAAGAAATGTTGACAATTATTTGCATACCACCAGATAGTCCATAACTTTATTTAATTAACCAAAAACTAAAGCTAGTCAATGGGAAATGCAAATATTTTTGTACAAAACAAATATTGTGAGTAGACACTTTATACATCCTGAGTCTGCTATGTGGAAAGATATAGCAAATAACTGAATGAATAAGACATTGTTTGAAATATCATTCATTGCTTATTACATTGAAGCTGAATTAACAATGAATGATTTTTGCGAATAGTGCCAGTACATTCTTCAGAACTAACCTGTGAAACTGGGACCAAATGCACATATTAAAACTATTTCAATTTCGTTTTTAACTAATTTGTCTGATTTTAATCGGTAGACAACAATGGTTAAAAAGGAAGGGAAACAAGCATTATAAGTCAAATATATAGAAATCCTTCTGTTAGTGTGCCTTTTTCATAGTGCCTTTTTGCAAATGTGTAAAATATTCAGCTAATACTCAAACAACAAACCAGCAATTTGACATGCAACAGGTCACTGGGATGGCACAATTGCCTGTATGTTCATTCTCCTTACTAGAGGAGAAGGAAATTGGAACAATTCAGACACCATTTTGCACAAATTATTCCTTTTAGTTTTTTACATTAGACTGGAATTTCTTTACAGATGACCGTGATTTTACCTTGGTTCTATGCCACCCAATATTTTCTTTGACCAAAAATGGATCCGTGTATCTGCATTTCAGAGATAAAGTGAAGTGGGACCGACATGAAAATGAAGATCTCCTCTGCAGTGATACCACCTATGTAATGTATCCTTACAGATATGTTTGGGCATTGAACAATGGACTACTATTACAAACCTAGGCTCAAACATGCTTTTCAGCGATCCATGTGGAGAATGGGTAATTCTAAGGTAATGTTTCAAGCATTTCGAGGCATCAGATTTGTTAGTTTTTACATTGTACTACAATGTGTCATATTTGTTGTATTGATGGTAGTTAGATATGTTTTGAAGAATGTTAAGAGATTATTTCAAGTTTTTTCTTCTTATTTCAATCTTTCAATATCTAATATGATCTCTACATTTATTTTTGTGCTTTGTTTGAATTACTGGATTGTGTAATTGTGTTTTGGTCTGTAGCCGAGTGCCACAACCTCTTGACACTGTCTGTATTTGTATGATAGTGGCAGTTATCTTTATCTTAGTTAACTCAAGTTCAAGTTAACTAGGAATAAGAAAATATGATTTTTATTTATATGATATTTTTTTATATTGCTGTAAATTAATGTAGAATGTACAATCTTTTTTTAAACTGGTAGTAGTTTTCCTGGAATCACAAGTGGCAGTTATTATTCAAAACCGAATGTTTATCTACAAGATCTGAATTCTTAGAAAAGTACTTGTTTTGATTGTTTTGACAGAGGCAAACCTATTGGTGATTAATGGCCAGCTGTCACATGGAACACGAGTAAAGGACCCAAAGGACCCTAAAGAGAAAGTGGTTATAAACATGAACATGCCCAGAGATTACAACCAGTTATCTGTGAGTATGTCAGTTGCTCATTTTTTGAACATGACCACGATGCCTGACATGAGCACATGATCGCTTTGAGTCATCTTACATTTTAAAATGACTTTAAAGCATTTGGAAACGTTTAGGGATCAACTGAGTAAAGAGTGCCATGGAAAAGCTAGAAGAAAGCAAATATTCATTGAGCAGAATGAAAGGAGGTGAGTACAAAAACTAAACCTAGTCAATGACAGTCACATGCAGATACAAAGGTTTTTGCGCAAAACAAATACTGAATGTAGACACACTGTGCATTCAGAGTCTACCAATGTTTGAAATATAATTTATTGATCCCAAGCTGCATTTTTCAATTCATTTTTAATGATTTTTTAAATAGTGCCAATGAATTCATGAGAACTATTCTGAGGATTTGGGACAAAACAAACATACTCAAACAAATTATATTTAATTTTTAGCATATTTTAATTAGAAGAAAAACATAAAATGCTGAAATTGGGAAGGAAATGGGTATTTTAAAATAATTAAATGTAGTTATTGTCTTTCTGGTGGCATGCAAAATCATTGCTATAATGTCTTTTACATAGTGTGTTTGCAAATTACAAAAATATTCAGATAATTCCCAAACAGCAAATCGGCCATTTGCAAAAAGGCACTATGAAACAGTTATAAAGAAATGTTGACAATTATTTGCATACCACCAGATAGTCCATAACTTTATTTAATTAACCAAAAACTAAAGCTAGTCAATGGGAAATGCAAATATTTTTGTACAAAACAAATATTGTGAGTAGACACTTTATACATCCTGAGTCTGCTATGTGGAAAGATATAGCAAATAACTGAATGAATAAGACATTGTTTGAAATATCATTCATTGCTTATTACATTGAAGCTGAATTAACAATGAATGATTTTTGCGAATAGTGCCAGTACATTCTTCAGAACTAACCTGTGAAACTGGGACCAAATGCACATATTAAAACTATTTCAATTTCGTTTTTAACTAATTTGTCTGATTTTAATCGGTAGACAACAATGGTTAAAAAGGAAGGGAAACAAGCATTATAAGTCAAATATATAGAAATCCTTCTGTTAGTGTGCCTTTTTCATAGTGCCTTTTTGCAAATGTGTAAAATATTCAGCTAATACTCAAACAACAAACCAGCAATTTG
>NW_015652998.1:2181613-2198141 GCF_001515625.1 Sinocyclocheilus rhinocerous | reverse complement strand
TACAGTAACAGTGTTGCCAGTAAGTTACTGTAAAAACCCTTTGAAATGTCTAACAGTGACTTTTTAACCCAGCACTGGGTTATATTTAACCCAACATTTTTTAGAGTGAATTAAGCAATTTCAAAATGAGTGCAAAAAGCATGTAAATGCACATGGGAATGTATTCTCAGAAGACATGACATTATATCAGAAACTGCAGGCACCTACGCTTGGTATTGATAAGACAAAATGACGCAGTCATGACGTCTCTTTTTCCATCAGTACTGGTGCTGCCCTCTGTCTTCAGGGTACATAGTGGCTTTAGAATGTTCCGTTCTCTGACGCTAATAGAGAGTCAGGACAATGGCAGCATGCTCATACAACCAAAACAATGTCATTTAAAATGTTTGCATGCTTATGGTAAAACTAAACCTAGTCCATGAAACATTTAAATGCAAATGCTTTTGAACAAAATGAATATTGCATGTAAATGTACTATGCATTCTGAAAGATGTAGCAAAGAACTAATGCAGCAAAACAACTTAATTTAAATTGTTTATGTTTTGTGGTTATTCAGATTCTCAAACTTTAAATACAGGGTCTGCACAGAATGGAGAAAAGCGCATTCTCGTTTGGCGGCACGGAGCAGAAGGAGGAAGGAGAGTCAGCTATTCAAGGAGTTAACTGCTCTTCTGCCTCTGGACCCGAGTATGGATGGCCAGCGCGACAAAGCGTCAGTCATACGTCTCACAATCGCTTACCTGCACCTGAGGGATCTTATGAACACCATAGACTCCTATGCACTGTCCATGATGACACAGTCCTCTCCTCCTTCACCAGGTAGAAAGAAAAGGGATTGAAAGTAGAAAAGGGGTTGAAAGAAAGCAAGTTTTCTAAAGGCTGTTGTGATTGTAGGAGTATCGGCTAAATCTCATGAGAGGGAGTTGCTAGATTCTGCCCTCGGAGGGTTTGTGGTTTTGTTGTCTTTGAATGGCAAGGTCATCTTCACCACTAAGGGCGTAACTACACACACTGGAATTAACCAGGTGATGACACTAAAACTAAATGAATTGCCTGTACTTGGAATCACTTTACTGGCACTTTTAGGAAATCTCGTACGTTTCTCTTCCAGATGGATTTGATCGGGAGGAGTTTGTTTGAGTTCTTGCATCCATGTGATCAGATGGAGGTCAAAGACATTCTCACGAGACTGATCGGTGAGCACCTCTTGCTAAAAAGATCAGTTTCGACCATAAATTTCCATGCTCGTCCAGGCTGGTTTATGATCTGATTGGCTTCTAATATTTCAGGAAACCGAGAACAGCAAGATTGTGAAGTGATCCTCAGAATAAAAAGTGTGATGAACCAGAAGCTGACTCCTTGGAAAGTAAGAATGCATTTGTGCCTTCCCATTGTTTCCAAAAGACCACACAATCGTCATTGTTTTCACATCTTTGACTGTCTGAAGATTATTCAGTGTACTGGAAAGAAAAAGTCACCTGCCACACCTGGATCCAGTTGTCTAGTTCTTCAGTACAGGGTTTTGCCCATGCAGGAGATCATTGAACTGAATGCAGTGCTGAATATAAGTACGTTTATGAGCGTACACAGCCCAGACATGAAATTGCTTTCACCCTCTCTGGGCCGTCTTTACATTTGAAGCTCTTTTTTGGCTCAGGGTTGTGAAGTTGACTGGCTTTTGTGACACAGAGCTGTTGGGCCAGTCCATGTACCAGTACTATCATCCATCAGACAGCCAGCAAATCCGCAAGGCACACGTTTACTGTAAGAGGAAGATCTTGTCATCTGTTTTCCACTTTGTATGCTTAATTTGACTGATTTTATTATGCCTTATGTGTTAAATAAAAAATAAAAAAAACATCCATGTCATTCCAAACCCATATGACTTTGTTATTTCTAAGATAATGCAAGTCTTAAGTCAAACTATTTTATTTTATTTTTTGTAATCTTTTGTTTTCTATGGGAGAAAGAACATCATAGAGGTTTGGAATGGCATGAGAATGAGTAAATAACAGAATCTCTTTAATAGTGTTCAAATATCTGTCTGGAACAGTGCTTTCCAAGGGTCCGGTGTCGACAGGTAAATATCGGCTGCTGCACGGACATGGTGGCTATGTGTGGGCAGAGACAGAAGCGTCATTGGTGTGCAACAGTCGTACTGGTGTGCCAGAGAGTGTCGTCTGCATCAATTACATTCTTAGGTTAGAAAATTGGCACTTGCAATGCTAAGGTCATAGGTTCAATTCCCAGGAAGTTTTAATATTTATTTATTTTTTATATTTAATTTAAAATTTTCACTTTGTACCTTTGTAGTGGAGTGGAGCAGCCCGATTTGACATATTTGCTGAAGCAGACAGAACAACTTCTGAAACCATGTGAATCCCAGCCTGCCACTTTTCCACTGACTGCAGCCCAGCAAGACAATAGCAGCCTGAAAACCAAATCAAATGAGCACAATAGTCCTACAACACCTCTAAACCAAAGAGGTAAAATTAACATGGAAATGATGTTTCAAATATTAAAAACGAAGTTTATCATGATAATGAATTCTGTTTTTGCTCAGAGGGTGACATACAGGAAGTTCAGGACTGTACAGAGATCACACATAACACAGAAGAGTGCTGCAATTTCAATTGTTGTGAGTACCCTTTCGAAATTTACTGTGGTATCAGATGTTAATGCCGTAGTACTTTGATATATACCATGGGACTGAATTATTACTGTACTCATAAACCAAACATATTTACACTACACTTCAAAAATGTGGGGTCGTAAGATGATGCAAAAAGCCTTTTTTTTATTTGATCAAAAATACAGCAATATAGTAAAATATTAGCATTTAAAATAACTTTTCTTTTTGAATATATTTTATATAATTTTATACATAAAATGTCATTTATTCATTTGATGTTGAGCAGCCATTACTTCAGTCTTTAGTGTCACATTATCCTTCAGAATGCACTGTCCATGATGACACAGTCCTCTCCTCCTTCACCAGGTAGAAAGAAAAGGGATTGAAAGTAGAAAAGGGGTTGAAAGAAAGCAAGTTTTCTAAAGGCTGTTGTGATTGTAGGAGTATCGGCTAAATCTCATGAGAGGGAGTTGCTAGATTCTGCCCTCGGAGGGTTTGTGGTTTTGTTGTCTTTGAATGGCAAGGTCATCTTCACCACTAAGGGCGTAACTACACACACTGGAATTAACCAGGTGATGACACTAAAACTAAATGAATTGCCTGTACTTGGAATCACTTTACTGGCACTTTTAGGAAATCTCGTACGTTTCTCTTCCAGATGGATTTGATCGGGAGGAGTTTGTTTGAGTTCTTGCATCCATGTGATCAGATGGAGGTCAAAGACATTCTCACGAGACTGATCGGTGAGCACCTCTTGCTAAAAAGATCAGTTTCGACCATAAATTTCCATGCTCGTCCAGGCTGGTTTATGATCTGATTGGCTTCTAATATTTCAGGAAACCGAGAACAGCAAGATTGTGAAGTGATCCTCAGAATAAAAAGTGTGATGAACCAGAAGCTGACTCCTTGGAAAGTAAGAATGCATTTGTGCCTTCCCATTGTTTCCAAAAGACCACACAATTGTCATTGTTTTCACATCTTTGACTGTCTGAAGATTATTCAGTGTACTGGAAAGAAAAAGTCACCTGCCACACCTGGATCCAGTTGTCTAGTTCTTCAGTACAGGGTTTTGCCCATGCAGGAGATCATTGAACTGAATGCAGTGCTGAATATAAGTACGTTTATGAGCGTACACAGCCCAGACATGAAATTGCTTTCACCCTCTCTGGGCCGTCTTTACATTTGAAGCACTTTTTTGGCTCAGGGTTGTGAAGTTGACTGGCTTTTGTGACACAGAGCTGTTGGGCCAGTCCATGTACCAGTACTATCATCCATCAGACAGCCAGCAAATCCGCAAGGCACACGTTTACTGTAAGAGGAAGATCTTGTCATCTGTTTTCCACTTTGTATGCTTAATTTGACTGATTTTATTATGCCTTATGTGTTAAATAAAAAATAAAAAAAACATCCATGTCATTCCAAACCCATATGACTTTGTTATTTCTAAGATAATGCAAGTCTTAAGTCAAACTATTTTATTTTATTTTTTGTAATCTTTTGTTTTCTATGGGAGAAAGAACATCATAGAGGTTTGGAATGGCATGAGAATGAGTAAATAACAGAATCTCTTTAATAGTGTTCAAATATCTGTCTGGAACAGTGCTTTCCAAGGGTCCGGTGTCGACAGGTAAATATCGGCTGCTGCACGGACATGGTGGCTATGTGTGGGCAGAGACAGACGCATCATTGGTGTGCAACAGTCGTACTGGTGTACCAGAGAGTGTCGTCTGCATCAATTACATTCTTAGGTTAGAAAATTGGCACTTGCAATGCTAAGGTCATAGGTTCAATTCCCAGGAAGTTTTAATATTTATTTATTTTTTATATTTAATTTAAAATTTTCACTTTGTACCTTTGTAGTGGAGTGGAGCAGCCCGATTTGACATATTTGCTGAAGCAGACAGAACAACTTCTGAAACCATGTGAATCCCAGCCTGCCACTTTTCCACTGACTGCAGCCCAGCAAGACAATAGCAGCCTGAAAACCAAATCAAATGAGCACAATAGTCCTACAACACCTCTAAACCAAAGAGGTAAAATTAACATGGAAATGATGTTTCAAATATTAAAAACGAAGTTTATCATGATAATGAATTCTGTTTTTGCTCAGAGGGTGACATACAGGAAGTTCAGGACTGTACAGAGATCACACATAACACAGAAGAGTGCTGCAATTTCAATTGTTGTGAGTACCCTTTCGAAATTTACTGTGGTATCAGATGTTAATGCCGTAGTACTTTGATATATACCATGGGACTGAATTATTACTGTACTCATAAACCAAACATATTTACACTACACTTCAAAAATGTGGGGTCGTAAGATGATGCAAAAAGCCTTTTTTTTATTTGATCAAAAATACAGCAATATAGTAAAATATTAGCATTTAAAATAACTTTTCTTTTTGAATATATTTTATATAATTTTATACATAAAATGTCATTTATTCATTTGATGTTGAGCAGCCATTACTTCAGTCTTTAGTGTCACATTATCCTTCAGAAATCATTCTAATATGCTGATTTAGTACTCAAGAAACATTTATTATTATAAATTTTTAAAACAGTCGGTCAGTAACACTTACTGACCCCAAATTTGTGAATTTTAGTATACATGGTTGTGAACAACCTTCCTGTGTGCTGTGCTTTACTGTAGGATCTGTGCGAGTTAGACTTGGACAGTCTGGCTCCATACATTCCAATGCACGGAGAGGACTTCCTGCTAACTCCCATTTTAGAGGAGACAGACGACAGCACCGAACTAAACATGTGTGGACCATCATTCAATAGTCCACATCAAAAACTGGATCCTCAGTTGCAAAATTCAGAGGGAACAGTCTTTCTGCCTGAAAAGGGCCTTACACATACCAGCAAAGTGTCAGTCATTATTTTCTAACAAACAGGTGTGTCTAATAAGAAAGGTAATTTCATATTGTACACTAATGCTTCTTTATGCATTTTGCAAACCATAATAAACACTAGTACATTTATTTTGTAACAGGATCAGCGATACTAACCTGATATCAACACAGCATTGGAATGAGAGCCAAAATCTTGTGAACAGAATTTCAAAGGTACTGTGCATACAAATGTAACCTTTATATTACTGTTACTTCTAGTCCTCCGATTTACAGCCTGTTGATTCTGCTTAGACTTCATGGAACTATTTCCAAAAATGTACAAAATAACCAGCAATACTGTGTCAAAAATATCTAAAAGAGAAATATTTTGAATATTTTGAGTTTAAGCAGCCCTGAAAATACATTCAAACAAAGTTGTCATTAAGTAACTGGACTCATTTCTTCTTCCAGGTTTATAATTATAATTATAAACAGCATAATTATCAGTTCTTCTCTGCTGAAAGTGAGACAATTCACAGGAGCGAGGATGCGCTGAAAGATCCCAACAGCTGGATCTTCGGTAAGAAATCGGTCCCAGATTTCATCAAACTATATTTTCTTAATTTACATGACACATTTTACATTTTTGCCATTTCCACTAGATGGATCATCACCAAGGCCATATGGCGGAGACCCAGATACACTTGGAATAAAGTTCAAATCACTTCCAGAGAATCCTAAGCGTCATCCTCAGAACAGAAGACACCGTGCTGATGTAAAAGCACTCCCAGCACCTTTGACTCTGCCTGTGTTGAGCGGGTGGGAGTGAGAGGTCAATGCACCTCTTGACCCCACATCATATTTGCTCCAAGGGACAGAAATTATAGCTGTTCTGGACCAAGTGGCCTCAAGAGTGCCTTGGTGCTGATACAAAACAAAACACAACACTAACAATGTGCATTTGAATACAATGCATCACTTACATACACTCGGTCATTAATGCATCTTTATAACAACAACACCTGCAAGCATTGCCTTGGAGTACATTACTAAAACCTGTGGGATTGTTGTAAAGTCTGTTTTTATTCATCTAATATTGGGCTTTGCATTCAAACCTCTCCTTTCTGAGGTTACAGTGTTAAGGCCTATTCACACCAAGGGCGATATCTATAGTCATAATTATTCTATGAGAAGATGGATGTTCATAGCACAACTGTAACGATACCATTGGAAACAGTACCATTGGAATCACTTTCAGAAGTTTTTTTTTTTCCAACTGATAAACAATAAAAATCAGAAGTCCGTAAAAAGCTTGAGCGTTTAAAGCGGCTGAGAACAAAACTGTGCACACACTTACAATAAACAGAATATTATTGTCTTCTGGTGTGAATGCTAATATTATAGTTATAATTCTTGGTGTGAACAGGTCTTTAGTAGTAATGATGGTGTTGCATCTTCTACCATTGCGGTGTTGTTTCAACATATTCTAGAAACTTTTATGAATAATTAAGGATTTATTGTTTGCACTCTCACAAATGTATGTCTCAATTCACAATTTTTCATGTCTTTATTATGTTGTGCATTTTGTTTTTTAGTAATAATATGACCGTCACAGTGTGTTTGGCACTCTTAGTTGTTCCCTTCATATCTTGTTTCCATTTTATCAAATGGTATATTATCAATATACCTATTAATATTGCACAGTAGTTTCATGCTAATTTAATAAAGTTTTGCACATTAAGAAATAAATTGTGTTCTTGCGAAGCGTCATCTGAATGGTGTGCACTCATGCGATTAAAAGACTGTACTCGCAGTTTTCCACAATAAGTGTTTTAATTATACATGGTGCAGGTCACACCCCCTCAAATGAAATGACCGCTGTCTAAAACTCACTAGTATCAGAGTAAATTGCGTAAAACTCAGAGGAGATTCAGATCCACATTAGATGGCGATGCAGTTGTGATACTGGAACTTAAATTACCGGTAAGCGAAAAACAGTGGAGCAAACACCAGCTAAAGAACTCCTGAATGTACCTAATGTCTAATGCATCTTTTAAGCATATTCCTATTGTCGTGTAATCAGTACTAACATCTACAAAACAAACCCAAATGCTTGTAATAATACATCAAAAATATTAGATCAGTTTCATCGCAAGTTTTTAATGAGAAAAAAAACAAAACACAAAGAATAGTGTTCTACAGAAAATTCTATGAATTAAGAAATCAAATCAAGGGGTGTGAATTTACACACAAAACAGCGTTTGTATATACACATCACTGGTTGCGACTATTCATTTTTAAAAGATGGCTAAAATGAGTAGATTTTGTGTGAAAGACCAGTTGTTTGGTTCCAGTATCCACATTTATTTTGTAATGGTATTCCTGTGAAAAGATGATAAGAAAACAATTAACAAATAGAATGTAGATAGAGCATAATAGCTGAAATGGAAATCCTGAATAAATACTAACGCATTCATGCTCTTCCCACTGCCACTCAGCACAATGTAAGGAGTTTTCTGGGACTTCTGCTTTTCCTGCAGAAGAGCAACGGTGCCCAGAGGAGTGTCACTGCTGCTCATCTTCTTCAGCAGCTGCAGGAAAACAAACATGCGAGAAGTCAGATGACTTCTATGACCCTAACAGAATCATGAATTATGATTTTAATATGTCAGTTAATGATGCTTCATGTTTAATATGCTTGGCGATCTAAAAAAAAACAAAAAAAAACATACCGCTTCTTCCTCAAGCTTTTTCATCCTCCGCTCAGTCTTCATCTTGCCAGAGCCCTTCCCATGGAAACGATGGGACAGCTGTCTGAAAGCCTGGAGGACGACAAATGAGGCTGAGCACTCATATAGACATTTTAGAAGGAGGAAGTAGTGATTTATCTAATGATGTGACTGGTTGAGAACCACATGTGCACGGACCTCTTTAGGGGTGAGCTTGCGACCAGACTCATCAACGTACTCAATCTTGATTTCTGGCTTGTAGTTATCCTTTTCTTTGAAATCCTGAGTGAAGCCTCTGTATTCCTCCCTCCTGCTGTACTTGTCATCAATATTCCTGCAGTGGAAAGAAAAGGAAATGGGAACATCTCGGCTTTTTTAAAATAAGAAACAACCACTGGAGAAAGTTTTGCAACATCTACTTACATCTTGTCTTCGATGCAGTAGTTATCATTTGGCAGAGCTCCTTTTGGGGCTTTGACACGAGCCACCTTCAGCATCTGTGTGTCCAGCAGTCCTGAAAGAGTTAAGTGAATGTTTTTTTAATAAATTAGACACTGTTACCCATTCTATTCAGTTCAAAAGCAGATTTGGTTGATATCTCACCTTTGTTTTTGCACAAAAGTAGAGCGGCAGCGAGACCAGAGTTCACAATGGGCTCTTCATCCAGAATAGTAGTGGAGGTCGTTGAGAACTATAACAGAAAACAGAAAAATCATGTTGAAGTGAAGGTTTCCCAGTCCAACTGAATTGCTGTCAGTGAGGTGAGCAGAAGACTCACATCTGCCTGGGTTTTCTCTTCATCCAGGTTGACGGTGCTCCAGCCCACGTTGTCATCCATATCAGAGTCTGACTGTCCGCCTCCTTCTTTCTCATCATCCTTTTCAAAGTCCTGTATGACCCAAACAAAACAGACACATTTAATATCCGCAAGTGAAACTATATATCTTAAGTGTAGTGCAGGAGCGAGACCAGAGTTCACAATGGGCTCTTCATCCAGAATAGTAGTGGAGGCCGTTGAGAACTAGAACAGAACAGGGTCGGGATGCTGCATACCATAATATCCTCTTGGTCCTCTCGGTTTCCTGACAGCCCGTAGGTGGGGATGTCTCCAAGAGTGCGACAAAATTCAGAGGTTGCATTAAAGACAATGTTGTTCTTTTTGTCTGGGTCGTTGTCATCATCTTTCGCCTTCACCAATTGATTCATGTGCTCAGCCACCTGAAAAACACCAATGCAAGGAAAGATACAGAAGAAACAGTTGAATAAACATTATTTAAACATTATTATTTGTAATTATTAAAGGGGTCATATGCATATATATATATATATATATATATATAAGGGGTGTAACGGTTCGCAAAATTCACAGTTCGGTTCAATACGATACAGAGGTGTCATGGTTCGGTGCGTTTTCCGGTTTTAAGTATTCCAGCTGATGTAGCAGATTAATCTTTTCCAATAAGTTTAAATTGATTTTTACCTTTTATGGGCATTTTTTACCTTTATAAAGCCATTTTTTCTAAAAAATGTGCATCACCTTTTGAGTCTTTTTTCTCTCTTTCATTTAATAAGCCAATAAGACATTTGGGCCGTTACCAAGCAAATGGAGTCAGTATTGACAAAATTCATCTTTTTTTGATGATAATTCAACACAGAAGTTGCATCTGAATGGCATTTAGATGCTTTCACACACGGTTTAATGCAGCTCAGAGGGACATGCAATGCTTTAACCTGCAGTTACAAATGCATAATGTTTTGATATTTTAAACATAATAAGTTGACAACTGATGTTTGAAATTAATAAAAAAATTTAAAGATACTTTAAATGTGAAATTAAAACCTCCAGCAGGTGGCAGCAAGTCACTGTTAATAAGTGATTCATTACGATTGAACCGAATCATTTAAAGGTTGATTAATTCAGGAACTAAACACCATGTTGCTCAGAGACGCAAAACGAATGGCATTTAGATGCTTTCACACACGGTTTAATGCAGCTCAGAGGGACATGCAATGCTTTAACCTGCAGTTACAAATGCATAATGTTTTGATATTTTAAACATAATAATTAACAACTGATGTTTAAAAATTAATAAAAAAATTTAAAGATACTTTAAATGTGAAATTAAAACCTCCAGCAGGTGGCAGCAAGTCACTGTTAATAAGTGATTCATTACGATTGAACCGAATCATTTAAAGGTTGATTCATTCAGGAACTAAACACCATGTTGCTCAGAGACACAAAACAGTGCTGTGGCTGTGTTTGGATTTATTTTTGTTGGCGAAAATGAGCAAAAACGGGCAATATGGTGTCTAAAACGTAAGTCTATTAATTAACTTCTTGTTTATTGAACTGTTGTAAAAATCATTTGTAATCATGCTGATTTTTGGAGAGAAAAAACGGCACTCTTCGTGTGATATTGATTAACTATATGAAATTATGTAAATATATACATTTTCTGTCCCCATATCTTGAATTTTGTGATCATTCTAAATGAATTTTAATAGACTGAATCATGCAGTGAAAGAATGCACTCTCTATGCGCACGTGCACTAATCTAACCTAATAGAATAAATAATATGCTGTAATAGGATTAGTCCAACGAATCGTTCGGTTTGTAATGCGTACCGAACAGAAAGCCTCATACCGAACGGTTCAATACGAATACGTGTATTGTTTCACCCCTAGTATATATATTTCTGAAGAAGCGCTTCAAGAATTGAAAGTCCTGACCTTTTCTCCTGAGTCTTTGAGCATCTGTTTTTGTCTGAGTTTCCTCTGTTTCTCAAGCTGTTTCTGGAGCTCCTGCTCAGCTTCATCCTCTTCTAATGCAGTAGGCTCTGGAGGGGTGAAGTCCTCTGAAATAGACAAGGAGAAAGAGTGTGGGTGCAGAGAATAGTGATGCAATTCATTTGAATTTCAAAGGAAGAGCAGATGCCATTAGAAAAAGAAAAAACAGGTTTTAACTTTAGACATGAAAATGTTCTCTTACCATCATCACTAATGTCCATGTCGGCCATTCTAATGTCATCTGACTGCTGGAGGACATCACTGGCCTTGCTGCTTGTTTCCATAGCAACACCTCCATGCTCCACCCCCTCCTTCTCATCTGCTTGCTTTCTACCTCGGCCTCGAGACCTAAATGCCAGAACCAGTTTTGGGTTGAAATAACTGGTGTCACAGGAGTATTAAACAGCAAATGAGTGAAGACTTTACCTGGAACCGAAATCTGAGCTTCGCATCTCATCAACCAAGAGGTCATCAACCTTGAGTATTTTCTCTTTCTTTCTGATTTTCTTGACTTTGCATTTGGTCTTCTTAAAGCCCACCTGATGTCACACGTGGCAAAAAATTTTACGTCAGTCAAGAATGAAATGAAATTCAAAACCCAGTGCACTTAAACAGATTGTTCTCACCATCTCCTGTGGCGTGTAGTATTCACTGGCGAGGGTGAGAACAGGCATGTCCAGAGACTGGGCCTGATTGCGTAGGTTCTCTCTGATGGCCTGCAGCTCCCGCTCTCTCTCACCCCCCACAAAACCTCCAGCACTGAGCCTGAAACTCTTCTTCTTCTCCCCCTCGATCTCCTCATCGTACTTTGACAGGACAGCCTTTGGTTTGAACTGGAAAGAATTCAAAGAAAACATATCAATGCTACATTTAATGAAGAGGAAATCACATAGTAGACTAATCTTAATTGATTATTGACAAGTATCAGTGGTATTTTTGGCCATGTGAGACTTTAAATAGGTTTTAATGCATTTGGATAATTTGGAATTTCAGATGCAGTCTTACAACGACCATGTCATCCACACTCTCCTCTTCTTCATAAGGTTTATAATCTGGCTTCTTCTTCTTTAGCTCCACATTTTTCTCTGCTTTCTCTTTGTCCACCAGACCCACATTCACCAGCACGTCCTCCTCCTCCTCCAGAACGCCTGTGAAAATCACCCACACAGGGAAACTTTGAGTGTGCCCACGAGAGTGTGTGTAGGTGGTGTCAGTGATTTAGCGGATGCTTTTTCATCTAAAGCAACAGTACATTTATCCACATTCAGCATGGTCATGTTAGCTCACCTTTGTCTTCTATAGTTAAGATAACTGTTTCCCCCTCTCTGAAAGACTCCATCTTGTGTTGAACCTTGAGCCCTTTGAGATCACGTGAGCTATATGCGTCCTGGTCGGTAAAAACAGATTAATCAAATAAACATATAAACAGATATGCAGTACTATGATAATAGGTAATACATTACCAAGAAATACATGCATCTAAAAAAAGAAACCTTTCTACCAACAACTGTTACATGATGAAAGCTATTTTTAATCAGTTTTTCTGCTGATTAAAGCAGTGCTTCTCAACTAAGGGGCCAAGGCCCAATAGAGGGTCTCAGTCAACTTTGAAGGGGGCCTAAAGATGACTTTAAATAAGACTAAATAAAAATTAAAATGAGTTAAACCAGCTTAAAACTGAGATATTTCTTATTTTAATTCACCCCCTCAACAACCGTCATTTCTAATAAGTGGAAATACATGAGAACGTATAATTTTAAAAGTGTGATTTCTAGACATGGAAAAGTCATGTACATTAATAAAATCTTAATTTTTATAATGCATACAATTTTGTAGGTATGCCAACCTCTAAAATATGTTATTGGTTAGAAATTGCTATTTGTGAGTAAAAAAAATTATTAATTTATTCAAATGTGTGGAACTTAAATTTAATTACCTATAACTATTTGTTATTATGTATAATTTTTAGATATTGTAATATAATTATTTTAATATATTGCCACTCCTTGTGTAAATAAAAAATATCTGAAAATGAGCAACTTTGGCATTACAGCAGAAGTACCAGAAATATTTTAGGGGGGCACTGAATATTGTCTTGGGGGGGAAAAAAGGATTGTGACTGGGGAACAGCAAGAAAGCATCAATAAGATCACACACCTTCCTTTCCTGTGCAAACTCCTGCTCGACCAGATTGCTCACACCAAACTCTTCATCCATCTCCTCTAGGAGCTTGGCCTGTTGAGAAAGGAATTGCACAGAAAACAAAATAAAAAGACTAATAAAGGCCAAGCCAAACATAAAGCTAGTCATTTGGTTGTCTCTACAACTGTCTATTCCTATATCCTCACCCTCTTCTCTGCCATCTCCTTCTCCTTGGCAAGTTTGCGACTCCTCTCCACCCAGGCAGATGTGTCGTCCAGCCATGGTTCTTCATCTCCAATCACCTTCACCTTCCTGAAAACACAAAAAAGGTAGATAGGCTGACATTAGTAAAATTTTGTTTGACTAACATATAATTACAATAGTAAATGTTTTGTTTTGTGATCTTTTGCAGGTGGCAAAAATTGCCTACCCCAGTTTCTGATTGAGCAGACGCTTCTCTTTGAGAGCAGCCAGTTTCTCTCTCATCTCAGCTTGTTGTCTGATGTGGACAGGATTGATGGCCTCGGCCAGGAGGGGCTCCTCCTTAGTTCCAGCCTCTGAGGGACCATCAAATAATAACAGATTTAGAAAAAAGCTTAAAATAAGATGTTGCATTTAAAGTAATTAAACGTGTACACTCACATTAAAAAGTATGTGGTCAGTATATTTTTAAGTCTCTTATGCTCACCAAGGCTGCATTTATTTGATCAAATATAGTAAATATAGTACAATAAAGCAAATATATAGTAAAAACAGTAATATTGTGAACTATTCCAATTCAAAATAACTGTCTTCGGTTACACTTTATTTTAAGGCGTCTTTGTTACAGTGCAATTATACATTTAAGTACGGAGTAATATTAATTAATTACACGTACTTACTATATGGTTAGGGTTTGGCCTAGGGTTACTTGCATGTAATTATGCATAATTAATTGTTATTATAATAGTAAGTACATGTCACGTGTGTAACAAGGACACCTTAACATAAAGTGTTACCCTGTCTTCTATTTGAATATACTTTAAAATGTAATTTATTCCTGCGACGGCAAAGCTGAAATTTCAGCAGACATTACTCAAGCCTTAAGTGTCTCACGGTCCTTCAGAAATCATTCTAATATGCTGATTTTGTGTTCAGGAAACATGTCTTGTTAATTAGCAATGTTGAAAACAGATGTGCTGCTTAATTTTTTTCCTTCTTTCGTTCATTTTTGGAAACTGATACATTTTTTTTCAGGATTTACTGCCTTAACTGTCACTTTTTAATTACAAATGTCATAATTTAATGTACCCTTGCTGAATAAAAGCATTATATATATATATAGTTTTTTGTTTTTTTTATACTGACTTCAAACTTTTGAATGGTAGTGTATAATGGTAAACAGCACTTTGATGTAACATGACCATCAAATTCTTACCTTTCTTGTTTACATTGAGATCAAGGGGTTTCAAACCTAGTTTGGCCCTCAGTTTACTGCAAAACAAAAAGCAATAGCATTTAGCCAAATATATTATACTTATATTTAAATATATTACATTTTACATCCCATTACAAATAACAGTATGCTATAAAACATACTTGGTCTCTTCGATGCTGAGTGAAGCATCACCACTGGCAGATTTGGGACCTGGCTCTGCAAAATAAGATGTTGACACACATGAGCACCATCCAACTCAAAGACCTCTATCAAAGCCATAGAGATTACTTCAAGTGGGACAATGAGATGTATGGCTGGCTACCATGGTGAACATTAGTCCGAAATGAGAATAAGATAAAGGCTGTGTCTCAAAACTCAATCAGCTGCCTACCTAGACAGGTTAAGACATGCAGTCACAGTTCCTTACATAATTTGCTGCAGTACTAGTTTCCATCAAAGTATCGTATGTAATAGTATTCTGGGATCTCCTTCAGGGAGTTTAACACGCTTTCATAATATTTCTGCCATTTCAAAGTATATGTTGATAACGGTGGTGCAGAACATCAAGTCAACACAGTTCTAGTAACTCCTGAAGTTTGTGGACAGGATGACTGACCGCTGTTGTCCTCGAAAGCAGGATCAGGCTTCTCCTTCTTGACTCGCGGCTCCGCATTGCTCCTTTCTGCTTTACCGCTCCTGTCTTTTTCTGCTCCCCGGCTGCCCCTCTCTCTGGAGCGGGATCTCTTTCTCTTCTCTCGCTCGCGGTCCTTCTCCTTGTCTCGATCCTTGTGACGGTGTTTCTTGTGCTCACGGTGCCGGTCCTCTGGATCCCGGTCTTTCTCCTTCTCTTTGTGTTTCTTTGATGAACCCATATCGAGTCTGTTTGCGGACTAAATGTGCTATATGTGTCTTAGTGCTACCTAACGCACTTCAGTGGATTATAACACGGAGAACCGGTAAATATTTACGTAATATCAACAGTACAAAGACATCATAAGCTAACTTATATTATGCGCGTTGTTAGTAAAGCATTATATTGTAATTATTTGGGTAGATAAAATGTAAATACTAACAAAACACGACTAGTACTACTTCAACAACACAATCGTTTGATGAACGCAGTACGCACTGACAACTTCCGGGTTAAATAGACAAAGCGGGAGTTGCAGCGCCACCTACTGGTTTGGAGGGCGTTAATCTCTAAAAAAGACAGCTATCCTCATTTATAAAGCTCATTGATACTGTATGAGAATAATATTGTAAGAAACGTTTTTTTTTTATAACACCATGTTGTTAAAAGTATTATTTAACAAAATAAATAACTGTCTTTTATGTTCCATGATGTTAAAGGGTTAGTTCACCCAAAAATGAAAATTAGCCTGTGTTTTACTCACCCTCGAAGCATCCTAGGTGTATGTGACTTTCTTCTTTCAGACGAATCCAATCGGAGTTATATTAAAAATTGTCCTGGCCCCTCCAAGCCTTTCAATGGGGGTAAGCGGGTGTTTGTTGTCAACAGTTCAGACGACGTGAAATAAAGTGCGCGCATCCGTAATAAAACGTCCCTCACACAGCTCTGGGGGTGAATAAAGGCCTCCTGTAGCAAATCCATGCGTTTTCGTAAGAAAAAGATTCATATTTCAAACGTAATAAACACTTTTCTCTCACTTCTGCCATCTGTCATACGCGGAAGGCTTTCCGGCGGATGACGTAGGACGTCGGCGTTGCGTGATTAGTGACGAACGTGGAGAGAGAGCAAAACAAAACGCCGTTCATGAATTAGAAGCACAAAACGAGAATTTTGTAAAGAAAAATGTCGGAGGATTTCGATATAAGCCAAGAGGAGACTGGTTTTCCTTTGCTCCTGCATTTCTTAGAGGCGCGTGCACGACGCATACGTCTTACGTCATCCACCTGAACGTCTTCCGCGTTTGGCAGTCAGCGGAAGTGAGAGAAAAGTGTTTATTACGTTTGAAATATG